>NC_064856.1:100416861-100716861 GCF_024139225.1 Suncus etruscus
TAGCTAATTTAGTGGCCTGAGGAATAGCACAGCTGCAGGGCATTTGCCTTGCATGCAGCTGACCAGGGTCCCATCCCAGCTCTCATATAGTCAGTCCCCTGAGCTTGCCAGGAGTGTTTTCTGAGTGCAGAGCCAGGAGTAACCCCTGAACACTTGCCAGGTGTAACCCCCCCCCAAAATAAATAAATAAAATAAAAATAGATCACTTTAAAACATCTAAAATTATTATTTGGCTTAAAATAGGGTGAAATATTTAGCATGAAAATTTTCCAGACAGATTTTGACTATGTTCCATAGTCATAGGTAGAAATCAGGGGGGCTCAGATAATAGTTGATGCCGCAGGACCCTATGAGAGCTGCCACTTCAGACCCTCATATTAAACTTACCTGGTTGGCATACAATGTCTGTAAGGTCTTTGTACATCTTGGGCATAAATAAGGAACTCCCCTCCACATCCTTACATACATCATATATCTGTAAAGAAAACTACTGGAAAATGGAGCAAAAAAAAAACTTTCAAAATTTGGGAAGTAACCACACACAGTGCTCAGGGGTTATTCCAGGCTCTGCACTCAGGGATCATTTGTAGCAGAGCTTGGGGGACCAGATGGAGTGTAATGTTCTGGCTAAAACTCATAGTGGCCATATGTAACACAAATTTCCAGTATGCTGCACTATTTCTCTGGCCCAACTTTCAAAAATGTATCTTTACAAACAAAATCACATTACAAGAACATGTATCTGGGGCCAGAGAAATAGTATGGAGGAAGGCATTCGCCTTGCATGCAGAAGGTCAGTGGTTCAAATCCCGGCATCCCATATGGTTCCCTGCGCCTGCCAGGAGCGATTTCTGAGCATAGAGCAGGAGTAACCCTTGAGCGCTGCCAGGTGTGCCCCAAAAGCCAAAAGCCAAAAGCCAAAAAAAAAGCCAAGAACATGTATCTGTCAAGATCTCATTGTCATAAAATAGACTATCTACCTTTATATGTTTCTGAAATTTGTAGTTTACAGCTATGCCAGAACAAGAAAATACCTGAAATAAATATAATTAAATAGCTACAGTTTCAATGTATGATTGAAGGAATTAAATATGAGTTTTACTTCTTTGTTCTCTGTTTCCAAATACTGTACAATGATGTTAACCTTCTTGTAAAAATGGAAACCTCAGTGCTCACTTCAGCAGCATGTACGCTAAAAAGAATAGAAACGTCATTAATGGGTTCCCCATCTTAGTTTTGCTATTTGATATATGCCATTATCTGGAAGCAATAAAAATAGCTTGACCTCATTGGCACAAGGTTTCCTATTGTTGAGCTCTAAACAATATAATCATAACTTGGTCTTTCCTAAAAGAGAAACACGTTTGAGCTGAAAACAGTTAATCTGATGAATTTGTGAATGCCATTCTTCCTTCCTTAAATATGGCTTTTATTTTACGACTCATTGTCATTTTTTGAAGGAAAATCAAAAATTCTGAGGAATTTTGAAGAAGAATTTCTGAGGAAATTCTGAGGAAGGAAAGAGAGAGGCAAAAAAAGAGAGTCACTTGCTCAAGAGAGTGTGAGCTTCTACAAAGGCTGCGTGTACCCCAGTATACATTACTGAGTGAAAATAGAAAAGTATGCAAATGCACATCTCAAGAGGGGAGAAGCAGTGGCATATGCATTCGGGTACCATGTACATGGGCCAGCAACACAAATGTGAGCAGCTCCAGTTATTACACATGGGTCCAAGGACCGCATATGTGCTTATTTCTTACTTTCAAATCTCCACTATGTCCTGTCCCTGTTGATGACATAGTAAAATATATTCTTGATTTTCTATAACAACAGCAATGATTTACCTTGAAAATTTAATAACAGCACGTGTGCTGCCTGGGAACATGGTACATGAGTGCATTTCACCCACATCTGTCCCTCTTGATATGTGGACTTACTTTCATGATGGTTTACATACTGTGGCTCTTTCTCTCTCTCTCTCTCTCTCTCTCTCTCTCTCTCTCTCTCTCTCTCTCTCTCTCTCTCTGCCTTTGGACAAGTCTTTATTCTCTCTTGAGCATGTTATTCTCTTTCTTATCTCCTTCCTTCCTTTTCTTAGTATCTCTGAAAAAAAACTGTTTTTACTTAAAAATTTTGGGAACATGTTTGTTTTTGAGCAACACCCTGAAATGCTCAGAGGTTACTTCTGAATCTACACTCAGGAATTACAGCTGGTTTTGCTGGGGGGGGGGGGAACCATATGGATGCTGAGGGATAAAATGGGATGCTGAAGATTGATCCAGGTCAGCATCACGCAGAACAAAGTCCTCCCCACTGTTCTATCACTTCAACTACAGAAACATGTACTTTGTAGTCTTACTGGTTCAAATTATATCATAAGTTATAAAATAACCAGAATATACTTCAGCATATTAATTTTACACAACAGCAAAATCTACTTGTCATTTAAAAAGTGGTTAAGACCTACCAAGTTCAGAGAAGGTTATATCTGGAATGTCAAGGAGACACCGATTTCCTCATCACACTCAATGTTATCTCTTGTAGCTCTGGAATAAATTTGTCTATAAATATTTATATTTATTATTATGTATATACCTATATAACATGGGTTATATATTATTAATATATCTATTAATATCTAAATGCCTTTATCACCATTTAATTGAAAGTTGAGAGGGTAAAATTTCAAGGGTTCCAGAGAGATATCCAAGAACTGAGCACATCCTTTGTGTGCAAGTGACCTTGGTTTACTCTCCAACACCAAGAGCACAAAATTGTACCCTCCCATCTTCAATCCCAGCACTACCAGTTACAGCACAGAGAACAAATTAAATGTAGATGTTTTATCTATAACCTTCCTTGGATGCAATGATCCAGTAACGAGACTGGAAAAAAAATGTATGTGATTCAAAGTCAAAGCAAAGAGAAATATTCTAAAAGCAGAATTCTATTTGCCGAACATGAAATTTGAATTTTTATTTTACTTTTCTAAAGAAATGAGGTGTGGCGTCATCCCAGATAGCAGAAATGTCAATTCTGATCATTTACACCTTTGTCTATTTATTCAGGGACATTTCTAAGTGGTCTAGAATTATATGAACATGCCCAGATCCTTTGTACTGCATAGGTAAGGTGGTTTTATTAATTTCCTAGAATGAATAATAATTTAGGTCTTTTTTTTAATGAAGCAGGCTACTTTTAATTGAAATTTATTTAAAAAGATGCAAGGAGAGAGTAAGAAGACATATGCATTCAAGAAAGAACAGGAGGAAGAATATGGAAAGAATATTGGTCTTGACAAATAAAACTTTCTTATATGTTTCTATTGAAGTTGTATATGGTGTCAAATACCTAACACTTATAGAGAAATACAGGAAAACTTTGAGGACTATGTCACAGAGCAAAAAGTTGTTCTACCATCAAAGGAGCATGTGTAATGAAGACAGAAGAGGAAAAATGGGTTCTGCACATCAATATGGATTCTTACAATGGCAATGAAGAAAGAGGCAAATAATATCAGGTGGTGAGACAGCTGTAGTATGCACCATAAATAAGCACAATAAAAAAAAAACAATAGTCTAAATATTGGCACATGAGGGAACCTAGTATTATCCTCTAGCTCTGTCATAATCAAAACTCCATAACAAAATTAATTTTATTATATTTTAGGAAATATGGTTACATTAAGTTAAAGTGTATGATATTGATGTACAGTACAAAGTTACTGCACCCCATTACCACCAAAGTATTCATGACCCCCTACCACTATCTTTATGTTTTAAGTACAATAGGTTAGCAAGGCATCATGATACTCTAGGAAGACTTCTATGGAGGTTGCCCTGAAATCATACAGAATAAAAATAAAAATCAGAAAATAAAATTGAATATTTGTGAATATATATTGGAATAAAATCTATCCATATCCTGGCACAGCATTTGTGCAATAAGGAAACTATCTCAAGCTCTAGGTTCTACAAGAGATGAATGTATCATGGATGACAAGAAAGTAGGAACCACTTAAAAACATTTCCAGGTACTGAACCAAATACTGATCATTTCCCTCACAATAAGTAAAGTCATCTTTTTCATTCTTAGCACCAAGCATAGACACATATAAGGTTACTCATCTCATTTTCCAATTATTCTAAATAAATAAGCTAAGTTAAATATAAAAGTTCATAAGCTAAAAATGCATCCAATGTAATTATTTGACTTGTAGCTACATTCTTTTTCTCTGAGACACTTGCATCTTTGAATCCAGGCTTACTCATAACAACACACCATTTCCCTGTCTTAGTATTTAATTCCCACACATTTTTCTTATTCCCTCTGAACTCACACTACTCTGTGGACAGTCCCTCTAAAGTGCAATGCTTGGAATAACTTCAATAATAAAAGCAAGTTTCACTGTCCATGTAGTGAGAAGGAATAATTCAGCAGAGTCCATCAATACTGTCAAGATGGTATTTGCTGATCCAATAACCACCATCATAAAATGTGTTTGAATAGTTAAGCTAAATCTACACTCTGACATTTCCTACACTCTGACATACACCACTGAGGCATGTCTCACTGCCTTCCTTTTATATAATCTAGAGAGAAATTTTATAATTTTGATACCCACAAATATCAGCGCTAAAATGCCTACATATTCTGTTTTTGTATAAAATAGATCATTTTAAAAATCACTTCTCTCCTAAAAAATAATATATTTTTATATTCAAGATTTGTATAGATGTTAAAAATATATAAAAATAACTATTTTTATTTGATTTATTTTTATTTTAAGCACAAAAAAGGCTAACATGAAAACAAGAAACAATTTTTTGGGGGGCCACACCCATTTGATGCTCAGGGTTACTCCTAGCTAAGCGCTAAGAAGTTGCCCCTGGCTTGGTGGGGATCATATGAGACACCGGGGGATCAAACCGTGGTCCTTCCTTGGCTAGCTCTTGCAAGGCAGACACCTTACCTCTAGTGCCACCTCTCTGGCCCCAAAGAAACAAATTTTAAGTATTTTAATTTACTGTTGATTTCTCTACTCCTAATGTATTGGGGTTTTAGAATTTTTCCCCTTTTGCATTTTAATCCTACCCTCTTTAGTACACTATATCTATATTGCTTATATCTGAAGAAACTAATAAAAATATGTCACTTAATAAAGAAAAAGTTGGAAGAATTGAAAAATTCATTATGTAGAAAGACATATGGTAGTTATTACCAGTACATTCATTTAGTTGTAGAGTAAGAATATAATTTTTCACTTCAATGTTATTGTCTATATTTTCTTTTATTCTTTAATAATCATGGCATTGTATTTTGAAAATACAATACTAAAGGAAATTTAAAAAAGAAAAGTATAAGAAATATATATTATCTCTTTAATTTAAAATAGTCTTTAAAAGTTAAGTAACCTACTCTGGTATTTTTAACTCTGCATGTAGATATAGGAGAGATATATGTAGGCCTGAGTGCTATTAGCTATTCTGGATATTTACTCTGTGCCAGTAAACTGGAGTGTTGTCAGTAAGTAGCGTTCAATTATACAATTTCTAAGTAGCGTTCAATTATACAATTTCCTATGGATGAAGATCAATGAGGAAGCATGAGCAGAATATGGGCTGACCAGTGATTTCTATCATCTACAATGGTTCTCAACCTTTCCACAATTATTCTCTTTTATCTGTCACTTATTTTCCTCCCTTCTCACTTTCCTTCCTCTATGGCTCTCTAGTATCATGCTATCCAACCACACTTGCCCTAGCTTCATTTCTAACCCCTTTGGAATATTCTAGGAGCCAACAGCTGTACCCAGCTGAGAAACACTGACTTACAGCTATATGATAAAATGGAACTTTAAAAAGGAGAAACTGTAAAAAAAAAAAAAAAAGTCACATAGAGGGATGAAAGAACCCATCCTTTCTAATCTACACCCAACATTTAGCAATTGGTTATGCAGCTTTTGATAGTAGCCAGGGAATGTATTAGGATCTTGAAAGCATTTCTTTCTATTTCTCCTCTTCTGTTAGATATGAATCTAACTTCTGGTGCTAAACTTTGTCCTGGTGATCATTCTGAACATGGCAGCTTTCACCTCCTTATTTCGTAAGCTGTAGATGAGAGGATTCAACATGGGGATGACGGCTGTGTAGAACACTGACACCACTTTATTGAGGTCCAGAGAGAAAATGGCTCCTGGCCGCACATAGATGAAAAAGAGAGTCCCATAGAGGATGGAAACAGCTGTCAGATGGGAGGAACAGGTGGAAAAGGCTTTGCGCCTCCCGTCAGCAGAGCGGATCCTCAGGATGGCAATTAGGATGTAGAAATAGGAGATGATAATGGTCAGGCTACTGACGATGAGCACAGCCCCAGCCACGATGAAAACCAACAATTTATTGATGTGGGTGTCTGCGCAGACAAGAGAGAGAATGGGGGACATATCACAGAAGAAATGATTGATAATGTTAGAGCGACAGAAGGGCAGTCGAAAGGCCGCTGTCGTGTGTGTCATGGTGTTGAGGAATCCCACAGTGTAGGGACCGGCCACTAGCTGGAGGCAGAGTCTGGGGGACATGGCCACTGAGTAGAGTAATGGGTTGCAGATGGCCACGTAGCGGTCGTAGGCCATGGAAGCCAGGAGGAGGCATTCAATGGCCACAAAAAAGCCAAAGAACCACTGCTGCAGGACACACCCCAGGAAAGAGATGGCTTTCCTTTCGGAGAAGAAGTCAGTGAGCATCTTGGGGCCCACAACAGAGGAGAAGCAAATGTCCACAAAGGAGAGGTGACTAAGGAAAAAGTACATGGGAGTGTGAAGGCGGGGATCCATCCGAATAAGAATGATCATGCCTGTGTTTCCTGTCATTGTAAACAGGTAAAAGAAAAGAAAGAGCAAGAAAAGGAAAACTTGCAAACGAGGATGGTACTTTAAGCCTACAAAAATGAATTCTGTGATCGTTGTATAGTTTTCATCAGCCATGGATTGTTTTGGAGTCTATATCAGGAAAATAAACAAACAGAAAATTGTTAATGCAATTAATACAACTTCAATTTTCTTAAAAGACAAGCAACATATAGAAGAAATTTTATGCTTAGTTCAGGGATATAAATGCAGATAAATGCTGAAGTTATTAGCAAATGAAATATCATTCTAAAGAACAAGATAGTCTAAATTCTGTGCTTAGAGATCTTCTAGGTAGTATTCTGGGGACCATAGGCAGTGTCAGGGATTCTGGACTTGGATTTGGATTTGGTGGCATGCAAGACAATCACTTTACCTCCTATTCTCCCCAGCACCCTGGCTGATGAGTCTTAAAGAGAAATTTAGCAAATTCAACCCCACTTACCACCCACATTCACAAAACACAGAATTCTGGATTGCTGTATAGTCTAGGACCCCTGGCACTACAACACAATATGCCATTTCCAAAGCATCACAACAAGAAATAGGAAATTCCTCTATTATAAAGTGTGTTACCATCCTTCTACCACCAAATACTGCAACCGATAAAATATGAGAGTAGTGCGGTCAGGGCTGAGGACCCACACCAAGAGAATGTATGTGGGAACCACCACTTAAGTGTGAAATTGCTGGTGAGCACTACAACCAAATATGAGAGTAACACAACCAATTATGAGAGCCACACAACCAAGTATGTGTATGAGCTTAGTCATTATAATACAATAGCTAAAAGGAAGGGAATGAAGAAAGAAGAAATTTAGGGCTTACTAGGAAATTTGAGCAACATAAGAAAACCTATAAAATTATACATTATATATCCAGGTTAAAAGAAATGCCCTGATGGAGCCAGAACAATAATACAGTGCATAGGGTATTGCCTTGGATTCGCTCCTCAGCATCTCAATGGTCCCCTGAGCCTGCCAGAAGGTATTTCTGAGGGCAGAGCCAGGAGTAATCCCTGAGTGACCTAAAACCCAAAGCCCAAAATAAAAAATAAATTGCCTGTATTACTATTTGGGTAGGATTTTTAAAAGGAACATGACAAAATGTGATTCTCAAAAAAATATTTTAAATGAAATACAAGAAAGCATTAGTTAAAGTAATCTTTCTGAAGCTTTCACCCAGTATATGTGCACACTGTAATTCCAGAAATTTGGACATTATAAACAGAGTTATATAATAAAAGCACACAAACTTGTATTTTTTAACAAGCCATATTTAAATGATTTATCAAGAAAGGTAGAAAGCACTCAAGCATATTAAAAAAATGAGATAGCAAATTGAAGGGAAAAAATGTCATTGTTTTCAGACAAAATAGTTATCACCTAGAAAATAAAAAAAGAAACAACTGATAGAATAGCTTTTTCCCCAAAAAATCAAATATAAACATCCAGAAATCAAAAATCATATAAATTAAAATATAAATGTATCATCATAATTTCCAATTGATAGAATTATCATAAATAAAATTAAAAATATTTGTATGAAAAAATACAAACTATGAAATGTCACTACAGCAAAGGAAGAAATGTATAAATTAATGAGCTTTGTTTGTCCTTGGTTCATACCTGGTGGTTTGGTGGCCTTTCTCCCAGCTAAATGCTGGGAGGCCACTCCCTGCAGTGTTTAAGTCAAATCAGGATCTCCAGAATGCAAAGTATATGCTCCAACTCTTTGAGCTAACTCACAAACCTGAAAAAATGAATGATTCCAAGACTGAATTAGAAAGCTCCATTTCTTTCTGGGGAAAAAACAAGAGTTAAAACTAGCTCATGCTGTGAGTACGGAAGCTGTATAACCACTATTCAAGTTGTAAAAGCAGATACAGTTCTGCCAGGTGATAAAAACAGGAAATATTTTTTTCACCCATAGATATGCTGATTTTATAAACTGCCTTAACATGTGTCCTTTTATTTGAATGGATTCTGTCATTACCTAAAAAGAAAACGTATTTTCTAAAAATCATATATAGGGTAGCTCAAATATTTTTAGAAGTATACCAGCAAGATTTTTCTTCTTCCCCTTGCCCTGGGATATCTGCAGATCTTTGATACAGATAAGCAGGCTGGATGCCCATCACAGGAACAAGATTTCCTAGAGATCTCTCCCATTCTATCTTCCTTTATTCTAGGACATGGCCCCGTGTGTGCTTTGACTTTAGCCATGTTGTAATGTGGTTTAGTTATTGCTTCAGCCTTGTTTTGCTTAATTACAATTTTTACTTAAAATTTCAACACAATTCCATTCTTAGAATTAAAGAGATTATTTCTTTGTTCAGTGAAACATTAATAGCTCAAACTGTGTATTCTACAGAGGTTTGATAAAATGGATTGATCTATATGGAACCCCAACACCCCATGAGGAGTGATCCCTGGGCACAAAGTCAGTATAAGCAAACCCTTGATTATCAGTGGATTTGGTTAAAAAAAATCACCTAAAAATCTGAAAAAAAATTATTTATAAATTCCAAATGCATTCAAAGTAACACATTGCTAAAATTTTATTGAAACATATATGTTAAAGGATTAACATCAGGATAGACAAAACACTATCACAAACTATCAATTAATATGGAAAATATTCATGTGACAATGCATGTGACAAGAGAGAATATTCAAATTTACAGGGAAATTTCTTATTCTCCCAAATTATCATAGAAAGCAAATCGAAACAATCAAGATAAATTTTTCTCATCTATTTTATTGGTAAAATACTAGGAAATGAAAAATTAAAAGTATTGAAGTGGCAGAGAGAGAAAATGGTCATCATTTATTCTGTAAGTAATCATTAATTCTATCTCTTAATATAAAGCATATTCCTGGAAACTTAGATGTTAAATTACATAGTAACTACCCTCAGAAAATATTAAATGGAGAAACAAGGCTCTCATTTTCACCATCTTTAAATAATAAAAAAAATCCATGTAAATATATGTAAACAATCAATTTTTTTCAAAACATACAAAAGAAAGATATAAAATAATGCCTTCTGTATTATATTAAGAACACTTTTTCTGTTGCTGTAATTAAATGTATTTACAAGTAGTAAAAAAGATAGCACTCAAGGATTATTCAGCAGTTCTGGGAACAGTTAGTGAATTGACTTGTAAGTAGATAATTAAAAGAATTCTAAATTTCCCTGCCATTTTAAGGTTGTTTCAAGACTGCAGATATATATGTAGTATCTTTGAAATCAAATTATTCTAGAGGGTCCAGAAAGGTAATAAAATGTTTAAGATCCATGACTTGCATGTGGTTGACCTCTCTTCCATCCCCAGCACTACCTGGTTCCCCAGTGTCACCAAATTCAGGTAATATAGTACCAGGAAAAACAGTACTTCTACCACACCTTGTATTTATCTACCAGTCAACAATCACCAGTGAGACCTCCCCTAAATTATCCAGAATAAGAATTCCAGATTTCAAATAGTTCCTTAAGTTGCATTAGGAAGAGGATAAGGAGGAAGAAGAGGAGGAAGATGAAGAGGAATGCATAGTTACTGTCTGTATACAAAATGACAAGTTTTTAGTGAACAGAAGCAGAGAAAAAAAAGCATTGATCCAAGATTCACACTGAACTATTTGGTTTATTTCATGTATACAAACAGCTGGATAAGAAACATTTTAATGCCTATTTTCAGATGAGGCATTTGAGGGAACTAGGACAATGGCATTTGTGTGAAGTTCCAGAAATATTGTTTTCCAAGAGTCATGAGCAACCAAGACCATGTCTGAATATAGAAACTCTCTTTTTTGAATTCTTCCTAGAGGGGATATTAGATCTTCAATGTCCCAAACCCATTCTGAAAACCTCTTGCAGGATACAGAATCAATCCTTGACCAAATGATCAAAAACAATATTGATTCAGAAGGAAGCACTAATTTCTAAGGGAAATCATATTGATTGAATTCAAATGTTCTCAAGTGCAAGGGTACTCAAATAATTACAGTGTGTGCTGTCATTCATTGAAAGCCCTGCAACGTCCATCAGAAAGTGCCACATCTGGACATTAAGGCAGGGGTCAGTGGAGCAAGAGGAGGTGTCCCCTCTTCCGTTTAGGGTACAAACTGACTTGGAAGAATATTTCACTTGACTCATCTCTTCGTGCATTGTATTGGATTTTGATGTGACAGTGACTATTTTTCTGCATGTCAAAATAACACTTCTTAATGTCATCTTCTGCACCTCTTTAAGAGTAAGCAAAAAACATCAATGGATTTTAAAAAAAAGATTTACACTTACATTTCAACGAGGTTCTTCTTTCTTTAAAGAATTAAAATTAGGGTAGAATATAATGCATATGCCTTTTTTGACTGGGCTCCATCTTCCTACCCCTGTGTCTCTACACACACACAAAAAAAAAAAATCAGACTTTTCAGGAGTCTCTTTCTTTTATTCTTAGTTTTCTTCTCCAAGGAATATGTGCATCCATTCTGAAGCAAATTGTCTTCAGATTCCATTTTCTGGAAGCCATTACATCATTTTTTGTTATGAGTGAAGTTAATCCCCAAAGTAAGCTGTATCTTGGGAATTGCATTGTTAAGAAAGAAGTGAAATCAAATGCATAGCTGTCTTTAACTACTTTTTAAATCCACTGGGATCAACTTATTTTCTGTGTTTGGGCAAACTATTCTTTACCTTCTTCTAAAACTAGCAAATGTTTGAAAGTAATACTTTAGTGCACTTAGGCAGTAACTTCTGAATTATCTTGAACAGAAATATAAAAAAAAATCTACAACAATTTAGTATTACCTCAGAGTAAGCAGATAAATAGTATAGTGGGGAGAAAATACTTGACTTGCTTGCACTCAATACAGTAACCCAGAGGGTCCCTAGAGTCCCATCAGGAGTGAGCACAGAGCCAAGAGTAATCCACACGTGTCATTGGATATACCATTTCTCAGATATGTCTGTGCTTGTATTCATAAAACACTAAATCACTTTCACAAGCATACTTTATTTGACTTTTTCTTTAATTTTAATATAACAGAATATAAAAGGAAATTACAAGAATCAATCTGTGTAATGAATTTCCATTTTACCAATATGTATGTTTTTTGATTCTTTTGTTAAATACTATGATTTACAAAGTTGCTCATAATATAATTATTTCAAGCATTCAATTTTTCAGCACCAATCTCACCATCAGTGTAACCTTGCTCCACCATCTTCCCCAGTTTTATACCTTCCCCCAAGACGGCCCATTGGCAGGTATAAATAATTTGCTTAATATTGTTTGTTATAACTAAATGATAATGGAATTATAGGAAAAACTTATTAAAAGAATATTTGTGAAAATTATCATATCTTACAATGGGATCATTAAATCATTGTCTGAAGACTAACTAAGCTGTTCTTTGCTGATTGAGTATTCTGTTGTTGATTTTGTTTGCTAAAATTAAGTAGCTTCTTTGATGACTTCACATCTAATTTGGTGCATTCCTACCAGAATATCAGTATTGAAAAATATGGCAGTGTCATACATCATATGTTACCACATTTCCCAGTAATTCAAGGATCTGTGTGAATCTGGGCCAGTGAGAGAACATGGCAGTTGGCCATTAATATGGCTGCTGAACTTTTCGGTTGTATGAAGGTTTGCAGTGGATCAGTGATATTGCCTGTCCTGACTCCAAAAAAAGACCAGATATCTCAGTCCACAAACCTGCTCTCCTGGAAGTATCTCTGCATAGATCTGTGTGAAATTGAAGTTGGGCCATTGAAGTGGCAGCCGTTGTGAAGTGTGTGTTCAGCTGCTGAGGCTTCAACAGGGAAGGGGACTTACCCCCACCCCAGGCACCCTAGAGAGATAAGCTGTGAGACCAGTATATCCACAAGGTGTTTATGTTTTGTTTGGGGGCCACCCTAGTGGACCTCAGAGGTTACTCTTGTCTCTGAGCTCAAAAATTACTCCTGGCAGGCTTGAGGGACCATATGGGATGCCCAAGATTGAACCCAGGTTGACCATATGCAAGGCAAATGCCCTACCTACTGTGCTATTGCTCCAGCTCCTATGTTTGAGCTTTTGCCTAATATATATATTTTACTTAAGAAAATTTGGGGGCCGGGTAGGTGGCGCTGGAGGTAAGGTGTCTGCCTTGCAAGCGCTAGCCAACGAAGGACCGCGGTTCGATCCCCCGGCGTCCCATATGGTCCCCCCAAGCCAGGGGCGATTTCTGAGCACATAGCCAGGAGTAACCCCTGAGCGTCAAACGGGTGTGGCCCAAAAACCAAAAAAAAAAAAAAAAGAAAGATTTGACTGACAAATTAAGCATTTTTATTATTATCTTTATTTAAACACCTTGATTGTAGTTGGATTTTAGTCATGTAAAGAACACCTCCCATCACCAGTGCAACATTCCTACCACCAATGTCCCGAATCTCCCTCCTCCTCACCCCACCCCCGCCTGTACTCTAGACAGGCTTTCTACTTCCCTCATTCATTCATTTTGTTATGATAGTTCTCACTGTAGTTATTTCTCTAACTGAACTCATCACTCTTTGTGGCAAATAGTTTGGCAAATTAAGCTTTTAAGGTGAATTACACAAATAAAATACACATATATTAAGTATACTGCTCTATGAATTAATACAAAAAGAACACATACATGTAAGAGTACATCAGACAGAATATAAAACATCACCATCATCCATATTATTTATGAAATCTCATTCTTTGTTGATTCTTGAGTTCACATAATTTATTGTTTGTATATTGGTATATTGAACTTCCACAAAAGGTGTATTTATCTCTTTGCTATTATGCACTTGTCTCCAAATTTTAACTTTAATAGGTTCATTTTTTATATATTCTTCTATTTATTTGGAGGGGCTTGGGATCACACCCAGCAGCACTCAGGGATTTTTCTCCTGCCTCTGCACTCAGATATCATTCCTGCAGGCTCAGAGGACCATATGGATCGAACCCAGGTCAACTGTGTGTAAGGCAAATGCCCTAGCAGCTATGCTATCACTCTTGCCCCATATGTTCTTTTATATGTTCATATAAATAATGGAATAATGGAATAATGTTTGCCTGGGAGGGAGAGGGGGGGAGAGAGAGGGAGAGAGAGAGAGAGAGAGAGAGAGAGAGAGAGAGAGAGAGAGAGAGAGAGAGAGAGAGAGAGAGAGAGAGAGAGAGAGGAGCATGGTGCATGTAGGCCATATTAGGCCAGGAGTGTGACTGCATATTAGGCCAGGGGGGGCGGTGCTGAACTCTCTGGGCCCACTGGCTCAGGTTTGTCCCAAGTTTCTTGTCGGGTCCTCCCATTTCTAACCATCAGGCATCTCTTTTTATACCTGAGTCGGTTGACAATTACAGGAGGACATTGTCCAGTCCTTTAACAGTTACAGGAGCTTATTTTACAGAATCATCACCTCTTAAAGTTACAGTAACATTTATGCAGTATCATTAAATACAGTAACATTATACAATAACACATAGTGTCATTTGAGAAGCATGCATTTCTCTTCAGATTATTTTTAAAGACACAAGTGAACCTCCTGGCTGATGGTCCCAAAAGATTTTTAAGACTCATTGTTTATACTTCCATAAATAGTGTATGAGTAAATAAATATGTGTGCTTAAGTGAGTATCAAGTGTTTACTGTGGTGAGTTAAATTACCCTTTTTCTGATTTCTAGTGACATCAAGCAATTGCAATATTTATTAAGTAGTGAGTCTTTTCAAGTGTCTTGTTCAAATTTTTCACTGATGGTTCTTTTTTAAATACCATCATTAATAAGTCATAAAACCTTTAGTAAAAAATATCAAGTGAGATCCAGATAATTGAGCCTACAGTTCTGGGGCCAAAAACATTTCAGCAGAGACAGAGAGAAAGAGAAAGAGAAAGGAGCAAGGTGTAGCTAATAAAAAAAAATCCCCCCAAATTACAATAATTATTTATGTATTTTATATGTCAGTTAAATACCAATTACATTAATGACATATTTTTAGTGCTATAGTTTATATATCTAGTCTCAGAAAAATAAGTTTAGCATCATGATTTTAATGACTCAATATTTCCCCTTATGATTAATATTTTAAAAGCTTACCTTTTCAATCTTTGATCACATATATAGAGATGATACCCAAATTTGTCTCCTTAATGAATTAATCCATTACTTTTCATATCTTTACTTCATCTAGATTATTATCTTAGAGTGTTATAAAATAAAGATAAATTACACTTTAATTTTTGCCACCCAGTAGAATTTTAAATATTTTGTCTCACTACTCTATAGAAACACCCTTGTCATCAATAAAGTAGCTGTGTATGGGACTTAACTATTTTTGAATAATAAACTATCAACATATATTTAATAATTTACTTGGACTCTAGTGTGTTCCATTGGGCAATTCATTTCCTCTTGATCCTGTCTTAATTACTACTGATTTGTAAGTAAATAGACCATAGAGAAAGAACTTCATCTGAATTTTCTTCTTCCAGATTGATTTGGATGTGCTCGGCCTTCTACATGTACAATTAAACTTTAAAACCATGGTAATATTATAGGAAATCTGAAGTCTGGACTCTTTGGCATTGATTCTTTAGTCCTACTAGACATACGTTGACAACTTTAATTTCAATAAAGGAATATTATTCAAGGACTATAGGATTTGGCTGGGATCACACCCAGAGGTGCTCAGGGGCTATTTCTGAGTTAACCTCATGAGTCACTCCCTATTTTAGTAGTTCTTGGTATATTATGTGGTGCCAGGGATTAAACCTAGATCTCTTATATGCAAAATAGGTTCACTAGCCCCTGTGAGCCAACCCCAGTGGCACAAGAATCCCTCCAAACTTGATTATTTTTCACGCAAATACATATAGCCCACCTTCTTTACAACACTCCTTACTTTTCATCTCACATATTAAAATATTAGAAACAGAATTTCTTCCCCTCTAAGAAGTATGTCTACTTTTTAACACCATTAAATAATCCTTCCCTGAAATATTTGCAATGAAAATAGTCACTCCCATTGAATTTTAGCAGACTGTACAGAGAAATAACAAAAGACATAACTTACTAATATTTCCCAACTTAACTTCCCAACCCTAACTTCTCTACACAGGTCTTCCCTCTGCCCCTGGCAAAGGTACCCTAATACTCTATCTTGGTTCCTTTATAATTTGGGAGCACTAAAGCAACTTTGGATATTTTTAATTTCCTTATTTTCCTCATAAATTCCATGAAGAATTTTCTTCTCAATGTGCTTGCTACCCAATGAGGTTTCGGGAGCACATGAAATTTTTGTTAATTAATTATCTCTATTTTTTAATGGTTTTATTGGTTTGGGATTTGGATCCATACCTGATGGTGCTGAATACTACTCCAGGCTCAGTGTTATGACTTCACTCCCAGTGGTGCTCAGGGAGTCATGTGGTGCTATGAATAAAACTCAGGATTCCTGCATGAAAAGCATGAAGTCAGGCCTTGGAGTTCTCTCCTGATCTCTGGCCATTCTGTATTCTTTGACCCCCAATTAGTCTTAATTAAATACATTGTGTCCCATGTCTGTAAACAATACAGATACATCATTGGCAAAAAAGGATGATTCAGAAATACCAAAAATAATTAGAGACTATTGATATTTTTCAAAGTCAGTCACTGAAGTTATATATCTTTTAAAGAACACCTTCAATATATGTATACAAGGCATAAACTTGCAATGCTATGTTCAAAAAAGAAAAAATAGAAGAAGAATTCAAATGTATCTGAAGGACAAAATTATAGATATGAATTATGAGTTCATGGATTATCCAGTAATTCTTCCTAGTTATCACATTTGTGTAAAATAGAAATTGCTTTCCCACTTACAATATAAACCCTATAAATAAAAATAGTAATAATTCCCACTTTAATAAACAATTGTTATGCCTAAATTACATAACTCTACTAACAAAACCCCACTAATTATCAGCATCCTCCAAAAGTTTTTGTAGGTATAGAAGTCTTTTGTGAAATAACTGCTTCAATCATTATTAGAAATTTCTAAAATTACAATTACCAGAAGAATAAATATTCTTTACAACTGGTCAAGATCAAGCTCACAGATTATTGAAAGATCTCAAAACCTATAAACATAACAGCAAGAATTAAGTTCACTGCTTAAGAATTGTCCACTTCTTCAGATGTAATAAAAGAACTTGTATTTGGAGCATAGTGGGTAGGGCATTCGCCTTGAATACAGCCAACCCTGGTTTGAATCTGGCATTCCATATAGTCCTCTAAGCCTACCAGGAGTAATTTCTGAGTACAGAGCCAGGAGTAGCCCCTGAGCAGAGCAGGGTGTGCCCCCAAACTAATAAGTAAAAAAGAGAACTCATTTTATAATCAAGTTTTTTAATATTTTCAATTTGAAGGGTTTGAAATATACTCAGCACAGTTTATTAGTCTAAATATCTCTTGGTAATAATAATTAAAAAAGATTGAAGAAGAAAACTGCACTCGTTTATTATATATAATAGTGAAAGACGAAATTGAACCATTTGCAGGTTTCCCATTTCCCCATCATATGTTCTAGGCTCATGTTGTGTTTCATCCGAAACTGCAGTATAAAGGGCATCCAAGTTCATTTACTGATAAGAAACTTTTTCCTTGCAAAAGTCCTTCTGAAGGAATCTTTGACTTCCTTGTTTCTCAGACTGTAGATGAGGGGGTTCAACATGGGAATCACAGCCGTGTAAAACACAGACACCACTTTATTGATATCCAGGGAGAAACTGGAGCTCGGACGTACATAAATAAAGAAGAGGGTTCCATAAAGGATGGAGACAGCTGTCAGGTGGGAAGAGCAGGTAGAGAAGGCTTTGCGCCTCCCCTCAGCGGAGCGGATCCTCAGGATAGTGATGACAATGTAAATATAGGACACCAAGATTATCACTCCACTGAGAACTCCTAGGGCTCCAGCCAAGATGAAAAGTAAAAATTTATTGACCCGGGTGTCTGCACATGCCAGAGAGACAACAGGAAGAAGGTCACAGAAGAAGTGGTTGATGAGATTTGGACCACAGTATGGTAGGCGAAAGGTGAAAGTCGTATGGGTTAGAGTACTTATGATGCCCAAGGTGTATGGCCCTACC
Source organism: Suncus etruscus (assembly GCF_024139225.1). NCBI lineage: Eukaryota > Metazoa > Chordata > Mammalia > Eulipotyphla > Soricidae > Suncus > Suncus etruscus. Next base: position 100,434,912 of record NC_064856.1, read on the forward strand.
ACCAGCTGCACACAAACTGTTTGGGTCATAACAAGTGTGTAAAGCAATGGCTTACAGATGGCTATGTACCGATCATAGGCCATGGAGGCCAAAAGGAAGCACTCAGTCACTACAAGCTGTCCAAAAAACCAGATCTGAGCTGCACAACCAAAGAAAGAAATTACTTTCTTCTCCATGAAGATGTCAGTCAACATCTTGGGACCAATGACAGATGAGGAACAGATATCCACAAAGGACAAATGACTGAGGAAAAAGTACATGGGAGTGTGGAGTCGGGGACTCATCCAAATGAGTACGATCATCCCCAGGTTTCCCAAAAGAGTAACAAGATAAACCAAGAGAAACAACACAAAGAGGACAACCTGAATTTGGAAGTGATTGGTTAAACCCATGAAAAAAAACTCCACCACCAAAGTTTGATTTTCCTTTTCCATTTCTTTGAATTATCTGCAATAAAAAATATTTTTCTTTGCAATCAATCTGCAGTGAAGGGCTTGTTACTATAAAAATCAGTGTAAATAATATTTGTTTTTCATTTTATAGGCTAGATCAGCAGTTGCCACTTACATGTGGTAGTCATCCTTACTATGCACTAATATCTAAGCCATATGGAATAAGTCACTAAGCTGTACTGAGGTCTTCAATTCTTTCTTGATTAAAAGAGAACTTTTGGAGATAATATTAATTTTAGACCTAGAATTAACCTTTGGAAATTATCTAAGACAAGTCTTCTAACTGTCATTATGCATGTGAAGTCTCCTACCTTTGAACCAAAGACTCATTTAAGAAATACTTCAGGGAGACCAAGATCCATGTGGGAGAAGCTATGCTTAAACGCCAGCCAGAAGCTGGTGCCGTTTGCCCTGTGTAGATATGTACAGCTGGATGGGGCGTATAAATGTTCTGCAGAGCGAGGCTGTACAGTGTGAAAGCTATTTATTGTGTGCAGAGAACAATGCCTGGAGGGATGGAACCTTCAGGGTGTGTTAATATTGAAAAAAAATACTTCATAAAAATTTTTGTGAAGTTGATTATTCAGAATGATACTTTTTCTCTCACTCAAGATGAAGAGTGAGAGTATAACATCCTCACCAATTTCTTTGTTTTTGAAATATAGTTGTGATGTGTAAGAAGGAATTCAAACTTAGAAAAGAGAAAATGGTTCTTGAAGAGAAATAAAAACTTTTAACATTATCTCCTATGTGAGGCCTCCTCTAATATGTACAGATTCCTCATCCCTGATGTATATATTATCAATTTTGCCAAACTCTATCAAATCATTTATTTTATCGAAAAGGCCAATTCTTAAGTACTAAGTAGGTATAATAACCAACATTGTTAGATGAAACTAGGAAGGAAAGAAAGATAATTTAATATGTGAAGAGATAATATAGTGGGTAGGATACTTACTTTGCATGTTGCCAGCCTAGGTTTGATCCATGCACCCCATGAATCAATCCTGGAAGTGACCCCCCCCCAAACACTACTATAATTTGGAGGACCATTAATGTAAAGTCAAGAGCAAGCCCTGATACCAACCAGGAGTGGCTCCAAAACAAAACAAAAAAATTTAAGGATGAAAGGGCAGGTGTAGGTATTAATCCCAGACAAAGATTTACTGTCCACCCAAAAATATATACAATATTGTTCATAGAAATTTTATTTATAATGGCTAAATATTTGACACAGTCAAGATGTCCTATACTAAGTATCTGGTTAAAACAATTCTGGTATAGCTACACACAGAATATAGGTTAATAGATAATAAAAAGTAATAAAATGTGGTATTTACAGTAGTTTGAGTGGATATCTAAAATACTAGTGTTTAAAAAATTCCCAGCCCAAAATTTCACATCTATTATTTCATATATATGTAAGATATTATCAAAATATGAGTCCTATGAAGATGGAGAACAGTTTAACTTTTTCCTGGGATTGGGAATGGTGGAAAATACCATGATGGTGCAATTATAAAAAGACAGCACAACGTAGATGTTTGTGAGGATACAATGATCTTGTGTCTGATTATAGTGGTAGATAATCAAGTGTGCACAGATGATGAAATTATCTAAACAAATGCATTACACGAATGCTTATTTCCTGATTTTTGAAGCTATCCTAAAACTGATAAGATCTAACCATTAGGAGATTAACAGAGTGGGTAAGGTATTCGTATTGCATAAAACCCAAATTAAATTCCCAGCACTATGATCTCCTGAGTGGTAGCAGAATTGATAACATAACACCAGTTGTAGGCCCTAGTAAGATGAAGGAAAAAATGAGTATAATATAATAAGGCAAAATTGAGGAAAAGAAGCATAATAATAATGATCCTACAGCACAATTCTAAATAATAAAATGCACAATCAAGGAAGTACTGATAGACAACTAACAATGTTCTCTTCAAATGAAACAGTTTGAAAATGGTTTTATTTACAAAGAAATTAAATATCTGAAAGCCATGGACCACTAGCAATTTAAGAAGAAATGGAACTTGAAAGGAAAAAGTCAAGAATAGGGTTTCCCAAGTCTATTTAGCTTACGTCCTCAAAAAAAAAATCAATTCTCTCTCCTCTTCGCAGAAATCTTTCTTATGTGAAAGAGTAGAAACTGTCCCACAGTTGCACTTAAGGTATACTCATTTCCTGCTTTACTCCAGCACCCACTTTGATAAACACTAGCCTAGACAGTGAAATTTTTTATTAGCTTATTATAATTATAAAATGATTCAAGAATTTAAACTGAGGGATTTAAAGAGCTTAGTGGATTGGAGAACATGCTTAGCATGTAGGGGGACACTGTGAAATAAGATAGTAATATAACTTGTGTACAATATGTCACTCAACAAATGAAAAAGAAATAAATTTACTACATTTATTACAGCATCTCATTAAGGTCCCTTATATGTGTACACACTTGAATAAACATTTTTGTTGAATGTGTTATAATTATTCAAAGCAGATAAAAAAAATAAGGCACTGTGTTTTGATAATTTGGATTCTGAAACAATTTCATAAAGAAACTAGAATATGTATATATTTATATTTATTTCTATATATATATATAAAACCTAAGAAAAATATTCTGCATCACAAATAATTTCTGACTTTTGAAAATCCACTGCTTTGTCTTAACCTTGCCTTACTCAAACCAAAGATTCTAATCCTAAAAACTCATGATCTGAGGTATGCATGTCTGTCATTTTAGGCAGGCAAAACATTAGAATTCACATCAGCTGTTTCAGAAATTTACTTTATACTTAAAATGTATATTCTATCAAAATGAAGAAATCAAGGCCTATTGAAGCCAAGTCCTTTTAGTTTAAACATCCCTTAAATCCATAAATCTTGCAGAACCTGTATTTCTGTGTAAAACTCCAAATTCAATGAAAATGCACATTGAAATTATGTTATTTAAGACAGAAGATATAGAAAAAGTATTCTATTTGTACTAGGTTATTTTTCCACAGTAAATTTAGGGCTGATGTTTTTCCAGGATTCCAAATTCACTTTCCTCATCTGAGCTCCTGAAAACAATTTCAGGAAATCATTTAACTTGCCTGGCTGAGAAGACATCATCCCCTAGACTAGACTGTCAGCCTAATCAAAATAAAATACATACCCTGAGATCAAAATGACTTCCCTGAAAATATATGTTTGTTATTCTTCTCAGCTTCCCAGGTGTCTCCAAGAGATAAATAGTCTAGTGATACCATCTTGAGGGCTGAGCATCCAATTGCTTTATAAAGGATTTAAGTGACTCAATTCGGTACAATGCACAACAGAAGTTTTCTAAAAGGGTTCTTATGTAAACTGAAGCTAACTCCCTAAAGGAAGCTTAAGGGAAACAAGCTCAGGAGACTTCAACAAGCTCAGAGAAAATATAAACATTATTTTATGAGACAATAGCTGTGGGATTTGGAGTTGAATGTAATTGCACCTCCTTTGAGACCACACACCTACAAACACATATGTGTATACACACATATACAGACAGATTGTCATATCAGTTTTGAGTCTTCTACTGCCACAAAATTAACACATTGTGCTCTACCCCTGCAGTGTCAAAAATTGTCAGGGCTTGGGGGCATTAAGACAGCACTCAATAATAATTGGAGAATCGTGTGGGTTATGGATATTGAAGCAGGGTTGGCTGCAATCAAGATAAGGCCTTAATTATCTCTCTGGCCTGATCTCATTTGATGTGGGAAAGGTAGGGAAGTTGGGCCACACCTAGTACTGTTCAGTGCTTACTCCTAGTCTGCATTCAAGGATTACTCCTGACAGGCTCAGAGGAATCAATCAAAGGGGGTTCCCAGGATAAAACCTGGATCAGACAACTGAAAGGCAAGCACCATTCCTGATATACTTACTAGCTCTACGGCCTCCTAGTATGATCTTATTTTTATCTATGTTATAGCCCTGGTTTTTATAATAATGGTAGCCTTTAAGAAAACATGCATAATAAATGGTCAAGTCTTATCTTTCCAGATAGCTTGGGTAGTATTCTAGTGAATATGTTTATATAAAACATCTATGTATGCATACATGTATATAGTGCATCTTTATTCAGAAAAATGTGAAATGCCAATATTTGTGATAACATGGATAAACTAAAGGCAACCATCATATGATTCTACTCATAAGTAGAATATAAAATAATCAAATCAATAACCAAAACAAAAGGAAACAAACAAGCTAGAGAACTATGTATTGATGGTTAGTAGAAGTAAAAGAAAAAAGGAGAAGCTAAAATGCATACATAGAAATTGATAATGAATGGAAATAATACTTTTGATTAAGATTATGATGGCATTAATAGTAGAATGAATAATGGTGCTATATAACTAAAGCAATGCTATAAACCTGTTATCTCAATAAAAGATGCAAAAGCACTCGATAAATATGTTTTAGCTAATGAGTAAATAAATTAATAGGCTTACAATTCTATGAGTGTGGCTTCAGGAAGAAAGGTTAGATTAAATAAACTTTTGGGGGTGCTTAGGTTAGAATGTTCTTAGGTAAAACTGAGAAGGAATCAATATTATTTCTTGAGAAGAGTTCTAGAAAGATGAAACATGAAGAGACAGGCTATTTATTAATCCTAGAATAGAAGAAAGAAGTTCTTCAGCCATGCTTGACTCCTTAATGCCAGACTCGAGAATCTAGGGAAATCTTCACATGTTTACCTTAACCTTTTCTGCCAAAATAATGATTTCTATTTAATATTTCTACTGTAATACATTATATCAAGGCCATGACTGAGTCCAAACATGTAAACTTGGTCCTATTCCCACAGGTCATTATACTTGAGATATAAGTGAATTTCTATTTCTATTTCTACTGTATCTTTAAGAAAAATAAAATTTTTCTTTCCACTGTTTTAATGCATAACAATAAACTTGTATTCCTAGCCAGAAACTGGGATATCTGGTTTCCCAGGAGGCAACACAGAGTTGATCCACCAACATTCCATTCTTCTAAGGAAGAGTTTTCAACCCAATTACAGAAAGAGCAGTTAGCAGACAATCTTCAATTGTCACCTATCTCAAGATCTTCTTCAGGTACAGAGGGACACTCTACCCAAGATTACATTATGCCCAGAACAGACACTATCGGTGGCTAAACAAGCAAGACTGTCAACACCTAATCACTTTGAGCTAACCTGGGATGATTCTGAGAATACTTGTTCAAGATTTCTATCCCATTGGTTTAGGTTTTGTCAAGTCTGCCTTACACTTTTTTTTTTTGTCCAATCTTCCTTCCTTCCTTCCCAGTCCTTCATATGTTGAGTTATGCTAAACATCTTGTAACTCCTTTTCAGTGTTTGCTTCAGAGAAAAAAATTTTCAAAACTTGCTAGAATCAATAGTCTGGAAGAGCAGGTAAAAAAGAATTAAAATTGAGTAAGTCATTATTATCATAATATATAGTCTTAGCATATAGTAATATTCAAAGATATAAAATAAGACTTAAAGAGATAGATCAAAAGCTCGAGTCACCCAGTCTAACTAGTATTTGGCTAAACCCCTTTGAAATCTGATGCCACTTGTTCCCCTAAGTATTATATAGGTTTTTCCTTCAAACACACAGGTGAGGTTCTAGAAGTCTCTGAGTACCACTGGCATGGCTCAGGTAATTCCAGCACTGTAGTGCCCAACCAGCAACACATCATTGGCCATTGCATTTAACTTCCTGCTCTCTTGGCTAAAATCTCCAGAAAGGTTTCCATGGCCTTCCTGAGTACCACTTGTCAGACACCCAAAACGTGAATCAAACAATGAAATACCACCAATAATACTTTGTGGCATTGTCCCCCTTTTGCATAGGCACGTTAAAATGGAAAAATAATACATATGCAAATAAGTTCTTATCTAATAAAGATAGGAACACAAATTTTATAATGCAGTAGCGCCTTACACCCTAAACATAGTCATAATGATTTGGCTCAGGCCTCATAAGAATGGGCATTGCCCATAAACCACTGAACCATAGATACAGAAAGAACTAAAATTGTATCATAACCAGGAAGCAAACCTCTACCAGGGAAGACCCTACCGTTGCCTTGGCATCGACTTACTCCAAAAGAGAGTTCTCTTAACACCCAGACTACTTAGCAACAGCAACAACCTGCTTGCAAGGAAGGTTTCTCAGCATGGTGAGGTGAAACTAGAGGATGCTAGACATCATCCTGAGATGAAGGAGATGCACAGAAACCAGAATCTTTGACTACAGAAACCTGACACCAACAGCATCGAATCTGTGAAAAAATTTTACAGGGGCCACAGAGAATGACTCAGGGGTTGGACACTCTAGTATGTCTGGAGCCCAGAGTCAGTCTTATGCCAGAAAATTTTAGGAGTAAGGTCTCCTTGTATTTAGGCCAAGGCTTATCCTTTCCACTTCCCCCATATTTTGCTGGCCTATGCAAACAATTGCCACTCTCACACCGTTTTTACTGTATTTTTTAACTCTTATCCTTTAAAAAAAAAATAAGAAGAGTTTACTAAACTTTCTGCTAGTGCTTTAATGAGTTCATTGGTGATTCAATAATTTTCAAAAATATACTTGCTACTGAACATTTTGTTTCCTTTCTCTTCCATCTCTTTTGTTTTTCTTTCAATTTTCTATTTTTTAAATCATGTTACTGTTGATCTTCCTGAAACCAATGTATTATGATCAGTTATGTCAACTCTGTGATGCATTTTCTTTAAATTAATAAAAAGTATAAAAATATATAATATATTTTATAACATAAAATATAAAAAGAAATATTCATATATTTAATAAGTATTTAATACATTTAAAATATTAATATATTAATAAATATATGAATGTAAAATATGAAATATAAAAAATTCCATAACTAAACATATATTGAGTTCAGAAATCACCAAGAGAAGATACTAAGTCAAAAATTATACATTTCACAGGAATTGTAGCTATGAGGATAATCAAGTTGAATACCTTCTAATAAGTCATTTTGATCTACTCTAGGGACGATTGAAAACTGCGGGTCTCATCATCTATACGTAATAAAACTTTCATCTTCATTGTATGAGGAGCGGGAAGAAACAAGGTGCTAGAATCAGGATTTTACCATAAAAGTGCCTGAACACTAAAGGCATTAATTATCTAGACAAGCCAAATCAATAGTCAAGTCACAGTCTTCTCCTATGACCCTAATACTTTAAAGGGAGACATCTGGTTGAATCTTTTATAGACATTGTTCCTCAGAATCATCCAAGTTTGCAGACATGGTGAGTTCTTTCTTATGAAGAACTAGTATTCCCACAAGTGGAAAGCAACATTGAAATATTTTATCCTGGTACAATATTGGTCTTCTTCAGATAACTCCCCCAAATGTTGACTCACTAGACTATAACTAATGTTACATAAGGGGAAGTACAAATAGAAATGTCCTGTGATTGATAAAACAGTAAAAAACTATATACATAAGGGAAACATTAGCATAAATAGATCAGAAGATATAAGGGTATCTGTAGGAGTAGAATCTGAGTGTGCTTATAAAGAGGACCAAAAGTCAAATTTAATTATATGTATAAATTCCTAAAGGACTCACTCCTAGAACTGTTTCTAATTATACTTTTCTATACACTGATTTTGTTTCCATTCCATAAGGAGTTATTGTGGATAGATTTTTACAGTAAAATCTTCTCTTACTATATGTACTTTCAAATATTTTGCTTTTAATTTATAAAATAATTAAAACTAATACTGAAGTCTTGAACTCAAGAAATCAAAAATGAACAACACAAAAATCAAAGTTGAAAATAACATGGGCCCGAGAGAGAGCACAGCGGCGTTTGACACACAAGCGGCTGATCCAGGACCAAAGGTGGTTGGTTCGAATCCTGGGGGACCATATGCCTGCCAGGAGCTATTTCTGAGCAGACAGCCAGGAGTAACCCCTGAACACCGCCGGGTGTGGCCTAAAAACCAAAAAAAAAAAAAAAAAAGAAAAGAAAAGAAAATAACAAAAGATGTTGGTTCTCTTAGCTAGTTAGGTGTTATACATCCTAAAAGCTTGATAATCTCAGAACATTCAACCAGGAAAAAATTCCAATTTTACTCTCTTTTTGGCACAACAGTGAAGGAAAAAAAAAAGTAAAAATTGCAAAAGAGGAAGAAGGTGGATTTTGTTGAGACTCCATATGCCACAGTATATCATTTCTTCAAGCCTAAAATATTTCCTCATTACCCTTGACATATCAGGGAGTGCTAAAGACAATTCACTTACATTAGGGAACAAACCTGTATCCAAGTTAAAAAAAAAAGCAACCTTGTATTGATAAAATTCTCAAATAATTGTCATAAAATTATTTTAAGCTTCACATGTGTCAACCAAACGTGTTAGTGTCAACCAAATGTGTCAACCAAACGTGTTAGTCTAGAAAAGCTTCTTAAAATAATATTTTCAGGGGCTGAAGCAGTGGCACAGCAGTATGGCATTTGTCTTACACGCGGCTGACCCAGGACAGACCACGGTTCAATCTTCCTGTGTCCAGTGTCGCTGAGTGGCACCGGGTGTGCCCCCCCCCAAAAAAAAACCCAAAAAGAAATATTACCATATTCCTAAAAGATATTACTAAATTCTTCAACGTGTTTAGTTCCTATTTAAGGATCAAATTATAGGTACTATGCTATTTTCCTGTCATTATACTGCTGTTATGTCTTGTTCATCTTCCTTGAAAACAATTGTCTCAATAAATCTGATATTCTATATATGTTATCACTTGTTACTTCTTGATACCACAAGAAAATTGCAAGCTGAATATTGGAGAGATAGCACAGGGGTTAGGACTCTTGCCTGGCATCTAGTTAACCATTGTTCAATCCCTGGTACCAAATATGTTAGCTCCAGACTCAGGAATCATCCCACAAAGACTGCTAGGAAACTAAGTTAGTCATGCAAAAATCAAAGGAAGTTTATTCAGTGACCAGCATGCTGGGACCATACCTCTCCCAGATGTCAGCTCAGATGGGACTTGAAAGCCCTTTGATAGGACTTCTGGGGCCTCAAACTAGGGGTAAATCTTTAGGTTCTTAGTACATGTTGCATTGGCCAGGTTTAAACCGATTGACTGAAGTAGAAGAGAAGGGACTCATGTGTCCAATGGGCACCTGCAATCTGGGCATACAGTTACATAAGGTTTATTGCCTGTAGGCTCCTGGGTGTTTCTAGTTTATCTAACTATCCTGGTACATGCCCTTTAAGTTCCTGGGACTGACTGTTCTGGACTCTGCCACATAAGAGAGGCCTGTTGTGGATGCAGTTATGTCTATAGCAAAGCTAGGTTACAAAAGCAGTTAACAAGCAGTTAATTCTAAACCAAACTTAATTCTAAACTTATATTTTAACATTCTCCTCTTCTTCTTATACATGTGGTCAATTCTGACCTCATATGGTTGTTTCCAAACTCAATTTACCTGGGGGCCGCAGGAGGCAAAGTCAGGGTGATCCTTGAGTGCAAAGTCAGTAGTAAGCCTTGAACATTGGGGGATGTGACCCAAACAACTAAAGCAAAACAAAATAAAAAAAGATTCCTCTAGGGCAGGGCCACAAAATGTTGTACTAAGGGCCATTTGCGGCCCATGGGCCGCAAGTTTGATACCCCTGACTTAGAGGCTGGTACTGCTGACTTAAGCCCAGAAGTTGAACTGTATTGATTCTGTTTGTAACAAAACTTACTAGATTTTTCCATATGCAGGGGCCAAGGGTTAAAATCAGGATAAGTTGAGCAGAGAGGCCTCCATCAAGGATGAGAGGAGAGTTGTCAGCCATGAGGAAACATTGAACCACCTTCAAAATGAACCTTGCCAAAAGGCTAAATAAACTTAGCTTGTTCTTTTGCATAAACCCAGCAAGACTAAAGAAATCTCCATTTGGGGCACCCCATTATTTACTGAGACTTTCTGGGGATTGGTAATAGACAAAAAAGGTGGTTTAATGTAAAATCACCCATGCACTGTATCTCCAAGCCCAGAATGATTCTGAATTAGGGTGGCACAAGAAATAATCCAGACCAGGCTGAGGGTGAAACACTTGTAGTCTGACAGTCTTCTTCCTAGTATGGCGCACCTGCTCCTGCCAGAATTACACTTTTTATTGAGTACAGGGACCAACCCTGGGTGGGGGAGTAAACCCGCCCAGGTTTACAAGTAAGACAATCTCTGGGGGTAATTCCAAGTTGTAAACAAACATACAAAGAAACCAGGGATGATCTTTGTTTTTGGGTAAAATAAGTGTGACCCAACAGTTTACCCAACAGTAACAATAAAGCATTACTACTTTACCTGTCATGTCAGGGTTGTCCAAGCTTGGCTGATGTAAAGATGCAAAGGTCAGGTGAATATGATAAGTAGAAAGGTGGTCCTGGTCCTCTCATCCTCAGTAGGAGTCTTCTGATATGAAGGAGTCCATCCATCCCATCTCTCTTCAGGATTGGGAGAGACTCTGATCTCCAGAACATTTCGATGCTGAGAAGGATCCCAGGCTGTGGCCAGTCAGTGCAGATCCAGACATTCCTAAATAATTTCTGATTTTTCTAGGCCAATCTGTGCCTCTATAGTCTCCTTGAGATCAGCAGATCAATTCTGTTTCCCTAAAAGGTAGCTCTGGGATTCCCTAGCTAACTTTTTACTTATTTATTTATTTATTAATAATTTTTATTTTGACTAAAGTGGATTACAAATTATTCACAGTAGTATTTTAGGTACATAGTGACATTGAATCAGGGGCATTCCCACCACCAATGTTGTCCTCTCTTCACCCCTGTTTTCAGCATGCATCCCATAATGCCCCTCCTTTGCCCCCGCCCCCCAGGCTGCTAGAGTAAGTGGTCTCTTCTGTGTCTAGCTTGTTGTAGATTGGGTATCGATTCTGTTGTAGCTGGCTTTGAATTTGGTGTTTAACTCTGAGTTTCCAAAGTCTCTCAAATGTCCCATGTTTTTAATAATTCCCCTTTTACCATCCAGAGCATCCTTTTTCTGGTCTCAGAAAAATTAGTTTTCTCCAGCTAACTTCCAAAGTAGAAAGGGGCTAAACTGGTGCCCCCAACCTCAGACCTTGTTTGCCACCTGCCCCATCCAGCATAGACTGCTTGGTTCCATGAAAGTCTCTCACTGCTTGCATTCATATGGTATCACCATCACAAACTGATGAGGGTTTCATCATCAGGCCCACTGAGAGGCCTTACCTCAGCATGGATGGCTAGTCAACATTACTGATAAGTGAGGGTGATATTTTTCGTATTTAATAACAAACATTTATTTGCCTAAATATGAATCTTTCTAATCTTGTCAATAGGCCCACTGAGAAGCCACCCCTCAGTGTGAATGACTGACCAAAATTTCTGTTAGTGAAGCTGACATTCTTCATGTTTAGTAACCAACATTTAATTGGCCTAAAAATAAATCTCCCTTCTGCTGTATTAAGTGTGTATGTAGTTGAAATGTATCTATTCAAAGATCTGCAAACCATTTAAAGCCATGTGAATTGTTTTGAAGATCAAACAGTGTATTCTGATAAGCTTCTGCTAACAAGAGATATGTTGTACTTTGCAAAGAAACCAAATGTGAGCATTCTATTCATACCTGTGACTGGCAATATACCCCATTTATACCCCTGATTTGGACATTAAAGTTTAGAACACTGTTCTCCCACGTAGCCTTTGTGTGATCTCTCTAATTTTCTTTATATTTTGCCATATGCCATCCATGTTCCCCACTTTCCTGGAGACAACTCAAAGAAGTTCTCTAACACAGCTGGACCAAACTAGTTATTGCAATATGAAAAGACTCACAGACCTGCAGCATGCATACAAAGAGGAAATGGGGTGTATATTCATGCTTTTATTTTGAGGTGTGAGACCACGGTAGTGGTGGCCCAAGGCTAAGCCACGGTCTTCTGCCTGCAGCCAGGGCTCCTTTGGCACATCAACTCATGCCCTCTCTGCTTTTCATACACATGCAGATAAATTCAATTGATCTTTCTCTGCCTCCCCACATCTATGAATGGCAGAAAAGCAGCTTAAGATTGATCAACAAGACAAGATTTTCTCCAGGACTAATTTAAGTCCTGATGGCTATTTGAGAATTGCCTGGCATTCACAGCCCATCTTCCACCACTCCCTAGCCTGTCTCTAGGAGAGCAAATATTACCAGATTGAAAATCAAGCTATCCAAAGACAAACAAGGCACATAAAATAACACAATTTTCTACAGAATAAAAAAACAGCATGGTGAACTCAAAGACAGCAAGATACAGAGTGTACTCCCAACACAGAATAAACACACACAGACAGAAGACAGATATACATTATTCAAGTAAGCTAACCCCAGTTTCAAACCCGATATTTTCCCAGTTTTCAAGTTGGGCCTTTTCAGGTTTCTGAGCCTGGCCTCTCTAGTTTTGAGCCAGTATATTCCATTTCTCAGCCAGGACCATGGGTCCTCTTTCTCTATTGTAGTCCTCCACCCAGAAAGGTAGGTACCTTGGACTACCAAATGTACCCCCAGTATGAGGAGTCAGGGCATCTCCTGAATTTCCCACCTAGCTACCCTCCAGCACATCCACAGGTCTTATGCCAGTACTTTTAAAAGGCTTTACATATAAATATACCAGTGGATATCAATGATTTTAGATTTGTTCAAGCTTTTCTCCCTACTGTCCCATTGTTGTGCCATGTCTGTGTGTCAGAATTCCAGATAGGCTCCCAAATGTTAGCTCCTGACTCAGGATCTAATCCACAAAGACTGCTAGGAAATGAGTCAGTAATGCAAAAAGCAAAGGGAGTTTATTAAGTTACATGCATGCTGAGGTCACACCTCTCCCAGGTAGTGACAGAAATAGGACTTGAAAGCCCTTTTATAGAACTGCTGAGGCTTCAAGCTAGGGCTAAAACTATAGGTTCTAAGTATATGTTACATCAGCCAGGTTTAAACTGGTTGGCTAAAGTGGTAGACAAGGGTTTTGGGCACTCATCAGACACCTGTGACCTTGGCATGCATTACGTAAGGTTTATAGCCTGTAAGCCCCCTTGAGTGTTGCTAGTTTATCTAACTGTCCTTGTACAAGCCTTTGTAGTTCCTAGAACTTGCTGTTCTGGGAAGTGGCACATAACTGAGGCCTGTTGTGGATGAAGTTATGTCTATAGCAAAGCTAGATTACAGAATTGGAACAAGCAGTTAGTTATAAACTAAACTTAGTTCTAAACTTACATTCTAATAGACCTTTTGATAACTGCCAGTAGCAGCCTCTGAACACAGATTCTGGAGTAAATCTTAAGAACAGTTTGGCATGGCCCAAATTTTATCTCTCCTCAAAAAGAAGATGCTAGGGCCAACGCCATAGTGCAGCAAGTAGGGAATTTGACTTACATTTGGCCAACTTGAGTTTGATCCCCAAATCCCATATGGTCTTCCAAGCATTTTCAGGAGTAATTTCTGGATGCAAAGCCAAGAGTAATCCCTGAGCACCACCCCAGATGTGACCCAAAAATCAAAAAAGAAATCAAAAAAGATGCTGTATAATATTGAGATACACAGTCACATAAGTGAAAAAATATTTTAGGAAGCCTTAAACCAAGAAGTAGAGAGATTAAAGGGTAGAAGTGTATGCTATGCAGGTATTGGGTCTAATGGTTTCTTCTTAATGGCAGAAGTATCTCTGCTTTTTTTTTTCTCAGAGCACTTCAAATTGACTCTTGAGAATTTAGCTTAGATTAGACCCTGAGCACAAGTGATCAAAAATTTTGGAAAAGAGGGAAAGAAAACAAATCATACACACATGCATGCATACAGTGCTTTTATTTCAAATGACTATATAAATCAACTAGGATCTGAAAAATATAGGAGCCACACCGAGGAAAAACAGCTTGGTTCTTTATCTAGCTGTCTGACCTCTTTGAAGTGAATACTGGGCATAAATATTAAATTATGCACTTTCCTTACACAAGAATAGCTAGCCAGCTAACATGGCTTATGTTATGACAAGCATTGTTATTACTAAGTCTTGAAATGAAAAGCATTCCATGCAATGAATTGAATCCAAAGATAATATGTAGAAAACAAGTTATTTGAAAGAAAATTAAAAAACTGAGGATATTACAGTTGTGCTTTTATTTTCTTTACCATGGTCAATGGCCATATAACCTTCACAAATTTGCTGCTTAAATCATAAGACCTTAGAGATGTAATTAATATTGTATTGACTCCACTGCCTTTATTTTACAGCTTGAGTTTGATAAGCACAAGTGGTATCAAATTTATCTGTGGTTAATTTTCTTTATTTTGGCAAAATTGAGATATAAATGGCATTCCCATATGCTATTCCAATTGATTTTTTAATGAATACTTTGCTGTTCCTCTTAAAATGGCAAAAGCTACCCACTAATTAGCATTTCTCAACCAGAGGACATCAGGTCCCTTCTGTTCTCCAGGATATTCCACAGGTAAAGATCAGATAGATGGATAATTAAGGAAAGAGTCTAGAGGCCAACTGGTAGAATAAGTGACCACAAGGCAGACACAAGGAAGAAAACAAGGTTAAAAGAAGTCCAAATAAGGTCAGAATAAACACTGCTCTATCTACTCAGCAGGAATTTTTTTTGAACCAGTGTCCTTCTAAATGCATCTTTTACATCAGTGTTCCTCATGCTATAAATAAGAGGGTTCAACATGGGGATCACTGTCGTATAAAATGCAGAAACCACTTTATTAATGTCCTGAGATGACCCTGAATTAGGTTGAATATAAATAAAGAAAAGAGTACCATACAAGACAGCTACTGCAGACAGATGTGAAGAGCAGGTGGAGAAAGCTTTCTTCCTTCCATCAGTAGACTGGATATTCAAAATGGTTTTAAGAATATAAATGTAGGAAACCAAGATGATGAGGGCACTGAGAATGCCTATTAATCCAGCCATGCTGAAAAGAACCAATTTATTGTTTTGTGTATCAGCACATGCAAGGGAGAGAAGAGGGAGAATGTCACAGAAAAAGTGGTTCACCACATTGGGACCACAGAAAGGAAGGCGAAAAGTGAAAGTCTCATGAGTTATGGCACTTAGAAGGCCCATAGCATAGGGTCCTACCACAAGCTTCACACAAACCTTCTGGGACATAAGTACAGTATACAGCAAAGGGTTGCAGATAGCAATGTATCGATCATATGCCATGGAGGCCAAGAGGAAGCACTCTGTCACTACAAACTGGCCAAACAACCACATTTGTACTGCACAGCCCAGAAAGGAAATGGCCTTTCTCTCCAGAAAGGTGTCACACAACATCTTTGGAGCAACAGAAGAAGAGGAGCAGACATCAACAAGGGGCAAGTGGCTGAGAAAAAAGTACATGGGAGTCTGCAATCGGGAATCCATCCATATCAGAATTATCAGTCCCAAATTCCCTGCCAATGTGACAACATAAACAAAGAAAAATATCACGAAGAGAATGATCTTGAGTGGAAGAAAATCTGTTAAGCCCATGAAAAGAAATTCGGTCACTGCTGTTTGATTCTTATTGTCCATTGTTAGGTGACAATCTGTAATGAAAGCAAAAAAAAGTAAATTTTATGGACTAATAACAAAAGCTTATTGGTGATTGAGTCAGTGGGGGTATATATGCTATTTGTTCCCCAAGCTCTGCCAGAAATGATCCCTGAGCACAGAGCCAGAAGTAAGCTCTGAAGCTGCCAAATGTGGTCCAAAAGCAACCAAAAGAGAATAACCTCAGTTCTTTATATGGTATACATATCTTCTTTTACACCTTAATTTTAGTTTGTCCTTGAAACCAAATAGTAAGTTCAGACATGTAAGTAATTATATAGATGTATGCAAACAATACCTTGACATTTGTTATCCAGCCTTACTAAATGATAATTTGTGATAAATCATTTTTTTCAATCATGAGGAAAAATGTACGACAAATTGCGGTCATAGAAGTAATAAAGCTAATAGGTTCTAGTTTTGTCAATTTTACTAATTATCTCATGAACTTAAGCAATTTAGATTTAATTAATCTGTGGGGTTTATTTACTGATGTTGAATATGTAAATGGCCTAACATTTCCTTCAGTTCATAATTTCATGACCTCAGACAGTGAACTCTTGACTTCATTTCTTTTCACTTTATTAGAAATTAATGACTTGCTCCAAATGTACATTCCAGAAATATATTTAAAATATTTTAAATGGTCAAATTATTAAAGTTTTCTTATTGACCTGGAAACTCCCATTTCTGAGGTGAAAAATTTCTCTACTCTACATCTATTATTAAATAATCTCTTGCCCTAGCAACATGCTAATTAAAAGCCTTAAACTCCCCATTATTTTTTAATATCTTTATTCAAACATCTTGATTACAAATGTGATTGTACTTGGGTTTCTGTCATGTAAATAACACCCACCTTCACTAGTGCATCATTCCCACCACCAATGTCCTGAATCTCCCTTCTCCCCACCCCACCCCCTCATTATTCACTTTTTTATAAACTCCCCATTATTAATTCAATGTGCATAAAAACTAGCATAACTTTTTTTGAAACTAATGTAGCTTAACAGAAATAAGGGAAAGTTTTAAAAATCTGGAATTCAGTTATTTGTTCAGTCATTATTTATTCAGTATTGTTACTGAATAAACAGTAACAAGTTTCCTGTTATCCTGTTACTTAAAGCCCAAATATATTTTATGCATTCTGCCTATGTCTTTGCATAGGAAAAACTACTTTTGACTTCTAATCAGACTTACCTCCTATAAGCCCCTTTAAAGTGTACCAAAACTTGAAGAATTCTCATATCAGGCATAAAAAATTAAGTATCTTTAATAATTCTTCTTGAAGTATCCTAAGTTCTTATTTGTTCAAAATGAGATAAATGATCTTTGTTCTTAGTTCAACTGGGGACCCTAATTATTCCTATGACAAAGTTATATCACAATTTATGCCACAGTTTAAAGTAAATATTTTTTAAAAGTCATTGTCATTGATCCCTAAAGAACCTGGAATCTCCAGGGTTTATATCCATAGAGAAGAAATTAGGAAAAAATACACTTCGAAGTTTGAGCCAAAGCTATATCACAACAAGATTATTTCCCCAAAGGAAGACTTATGGGGAGAAAATTCCCTCATCTTTGGACACTCTTAGAAAAAGAGTAGAGACATTGTACAAGAGTTATACAATGTGTGAAAATAAATATCACCATAAAATACTAACTTTCCACAAGATTTGGAAGACCAGATCCAAATGTAAAAAAATATGTGATTAAAAGAAAATACACTGACCTAGAGTGGTGGCATGGAGCAGTAAGACATAATAAATAATAGGGAAGATATACCTAACACATTTGGGCTACCAGTATCAGGATCTCATGCAGGGCTAGAATAATTGATCCCAACAAATGATATAGCCATAGAGAACTTCCAATTATAATATTTTCTCAGTATAGATTCTGATATTTTCTCAGTAGTGAGGAATCAGTAACCTTAAACCAAGTACACTAACAAACCATAAATCACAAAACTAATTTGAGAAATACAACTATGCTCCAGAACAGAGCAAAATTATAGAAATCTTAAATAATCACCACCAACAAAGTATAACACACAATGTTTGACAAGTAACATTACACAGAAAGCAAAGAATCAGGAAAATGTGAGTCTTTGAGCAAGAAAAATCTATTGCTCTGATCTGAACCACAAATTATAGCCATTAAAATTCCATCAGCTACATTGAAGTCACTGTTATAAAACGGCATTTCTTGTGTCCAAAACAATGGAAGAGAAATAGAGGCTATCTTAAGTCCAACAAACTTTCAAAGGATGAAGATTGCAAATGCTATGAAAAATAACATGATTGCCACCTTCAGAGGAGCTTCAGAGACATAAAAACTCTGTAATGTGGGATCCTAAATCCAATACAAATGACAGACATTAGAGGGGAAAAAACTCAGCAAATTTTTAAATATGGAATTACTACTAATCTATTAATAGTGGTTCATTTACTGGATTGAATGTTCCAGAACTAGGCTTTCTCTTGGTTCCTGAGGTAGTATTGTAAAAACTGATGACCTGGAAGAGATATAATGCTGGAGACTCAAAATGCCTAGTGAGACACAACTATTTTCCATCATTCCACCTCCTTTAAGAGCCCAAATTCAGAGCTAATTTTGCACCCCTGTGTTCTTTGCAGAAATACCAAATAACCAAAATCTGGAAACAACCCAAGTGTCCAAGAATAGATAACTTTGTATAAAGAAACTATGGTACATCTACACAAGAAATATTACTTGACAATATAAAAAAATGAAGTCATGACATTTTTTACTATATGGAGGAATCAGGATAATATCATTAGTAATAGTACTATCATTAGATAGGAGTATTTTAAGTAAAGTTAGTCAGTGCCAGAGAGACCAACACAGAACGATCTCTTTTATCTGCAGAATATAAAAAAATATAATGATGTAATAATTGAACTAAAAACAATGATAAGGAAAAAGATGAGATCAGATTATTCAATAAAAAACATGCCCTTGAGGGGATTAGAACATAGAACAGGCAAGAGATAACATCTATGGTGGAAAAAAGTTTTCAACTGGGAGGAATAGGTGGTTCTAAAAGTTGGTAAAGTGTTATATATGTAGACTATCCACAACATTACTGTAAACTACAGTACAAACATGTATGCATATTTTTGAAAAGTGATTCTTGTAGAAGCAGACTAGTAAATAAGAAACAAAAATATCTGGAGGGGCTTTAGTGGAAAGAAGTGGGCACTGGGGAAGGTACTGGTGTTCAAACATTGTATGCTTTAAATCTAATCATGAATCATTGTAGTATCACAATGACTATATTTTGAAAAAATTAGTTGAAACACTAATTAATTAATTTCATAAATAAAGAGATGATGGAAAGAAAGAGGAGGATTGAAGATATGCACTAACCTCAAGCATCGGTACCACCCACAAATGGAATCCCTTCCTGTAACTAGAAGAACTGCAAAAATTCTACCAAGGAAATAGTAGCATCCATCAAGAAACATGCATCCTGAACAGAGCAAATTCAAGGGCCTGAGTCAACCCTGAAGAAGGATCCTCCCCTTCAGATGTCTAGTTTTTAAAGAATATGATATGATTTTTTCCTGAGCTCCCATGCTGCTGTGCGCTGGTGAGTGAATTTCCCTTCACAAAATAAGCTTCCTGGATAGTTTTCAGCATACATGTACCCATGGGCCAGTTTGTCAACCAGGGTTAGACAAAGAATTCAACTATGGTCTTGAAGAGGGATAAGTCCACTTAACACTTTCACCTGTTATCAACCTGTCTATCAACCTGTCTGGTGTTACTTTAATTATTTTCCCAGACTTTTAAGAACCTATAGGGGCACTGGATGGTTTTCTCTACTTATAGTGATGCCAATTAGAACTCATGAGATATAAGTAACTTTATAAATGAAAGTAGTATTAGCATACTGTAAGCTTCCTAATACATAAAATGTTAGGATAGGATAGATAGAAATTAACTTCTCTAAGGTGTTACATTACCCATAAAATAAAATTAAAATAGTCAAAAGAATATAAAAGTGAACAGATATAAAACCCATTTAAGAAGAAGGAGTGATAGTCCAATAGTGAGGGCTTTTGCCTTGCACATGGCTGACCCAGGTTTATTCCCCAAAACTCCCTTATGGTCTCAAGCATGATTGGGGGACCATATGGGATGCCGGAATTTGAACCACCGTACTTCTGCTTGCAATGCAAATACCCTACCTTCATGCTATCACTTCAGTCCCATGTAGGGAGCAATTCTTGAGTGCAGAGCCAGGAGTAATGCCTGAGTATAGCCAGATGTAGCCTAATACCCCACCCCCCAATAAAAGAGTTTATTAACTTCGAATCCAAAAGAAGGCAGAAAGGAGCTCACAGATATTACCAGAAATACGTGTATATAATAGAGCAATTAAGATATAGATATTAAGTGAAAACCACCAAATGCCATATATATTTTAATAAATTATTCAATTTCTAAAAAGCTATTCAAACTTAGCAACAACAGCTAAAGAGAACATGGGTATTCATATCCAAATGATAACTAAAATAAATTTGCACATAATTACAGTTTGCCATTGTGATAAATGTAAATACCATCATTATTTGATTTCATTTAAAATCAATTAAAAAATTGAAGTGGAACAATTTAGATGCACTATATATAATTTGTATATTTTAAGCATTGGTAACTTGTATGTAGCATTTAAATATTTTATTTAAAATATATATGTATATATTTTGGTTTGGGGGCCACACCAGGCAGTGCTCAAGGGTTACTCCTGGCTATCTGCTAGAAATAGCTCCTTGCAGGCACGGGCAACAATATGGGAAACCAGGATTTGAACCAACCATCTTTGGTCCTGGGACGACTGCTTGCAAGGCAAATGCTGCTGTGCTCTCTGCCAAATATTTTATAAATTTTTGTAAATTTTATGTAGATACAAGCATAAACATATGTTATATATTTTGTATAAATATATCAATATGTTTAGTCATTCACATTTTTGTTATGTGAACTAACTAGCCATTTTCTAGCTCACTTTTTTATTCTGTTTTATATATATGTATATCCTTCTTCATCTTCTTTTAGAAATATTAACTCTTTCTCACTTGTTTTGTAAATGATTTCTCTTTTCCCTTTGTTCCATTTTTAACAGGGTCTATAAAAATTTGTTTAGTAAACTACCTTAACATTTCCTTATTATCTTGCCTATCTGATATTTAATAAAATGTCTTCTCACAGGTAAAATAAAAGAGAAGGAAGGAAGGAAGGAAGGAAAGAAGGAAGGAAGGAGGGAGGGAGGGAGGAAGGAAGGGAAGGAGGAAGGGAAAGAGGAAGGTAAGGAGGAAGGGAGGAAGTAAGGAAAGGAAGGAGGGAGGAAGTAAGGAAAGGGGGGAGGGAAGGAGGGAGGAAAGGAGGGACCAAGGAAGAAAATGAAGAGAAAGGAAGGAAGGAAGGAAGGAAGGAAGGAAGGAAGGAAGGAAGGAAGGAAGGAAGGAAGGAAGGAAGGAAGGAAGAAAGAAAGAAAGAAAGAAAGAAAGAAAGAAAGAAAGAAAGAAAGAAAGAAAGAAAGAAAGAAAGAAAGAAAGAAAGAAAGAAAGAAAGAAAGAAAGAAAGAAAGAAAGAAAGAAAGAAAGAGAGAGAGAGAGAGAGAGAAAGAAAGAAGAGAAAGAAAGAAAGAGAGAGAGAGAAAGAAAGAGAGAAAGAAAGAAAGAAAGAAAGAAAGAAAGAAAGAAAGAAAGAAAGAAAGAAAGAAAGAAAGAAAGAAAGAAAGAGAGAGAGAGAGAGAGAGAGAGAGAGAGAGAGAGAGAGAAGAAAGAAAGAAAGAAAGAAAGAAAGAAAGAAAGAAAGAAAGAAAGAAAGAAAGAAAGAAAGAAAGAAAGAAAGAAAGAAAGAAAGAAAGAAAGAAAGAAAGAAAGAAAGAAAGAAAGAAAGAAAGAAAGAGAACGAGAAAATTTGTAATTGGAAAAAAGGACAAGTGATGCAAGAGTGGAAGAAAAGAAGGAAGTGAATTTAAAAGGATTATAGCTTTTGTTGATTTTGTCTTTGCCCTAGGATCATTCAAGCTATTTTCAAGAAGCCCAGGGTTCAATGGCAGGGCCTGAGGATGAGGTGCAGCTCATATCTCATAGTACCCCAGGCCTCCCAGGAAGACTCCAAGGCCACACAAAGGTTCTCAGAGTCTTTGATAGTTGCCACAGGGATCAAGGTAGTGCTGGGGGATCTCACTGGAAACATCTACATGCAAGGCAGGTAACTTAACTGTTAGACTATTTCTTTGGCTACAGAACCACAGTTTTTAAAATTTACAGAAAAATCTATTTGAAGGTCCAGAAGAAAGTACAATATTTTTCATTCCTGGAATGATTGAAAATATGGATGTATGAAATGAATACACAGTGTGAATCAAAAACATTATTACAATAGTAAATATTTAGTGACTTGTCTTGATCATAAGTTTAAAGACATTTTAAAATTAAAAACAAACATAATGGAGCAAGTATTTTAAATACTTCAAATTTGGCCTCAAAAATACACTCGGAGAAGTAATAGTAGTTTCCAAAATTGTCAGGTTTGGGGTAACATTTTGCCATACACAAGTATGTGAATTCTATATTCCAATAATTCCCAGAGAGAACTTATTCCTTCTAGCTAAAGATATAGACACAACAGGAACTGCAACCTAGTCAACCATGACTATCAACATCTCTACATATCACAGTTCCATGATGAATCCCTTTGGACCCAAAGTCTAAATTTTGAAATGTTGATGGGAATTAATAATTAGTGAGACAATATATAAACTCAAAATACTTTATCTCAATATTTCCAATAGTTTATTTGGATCAGATTTGTAAATTGTCCTGAAGTAAATTGTCCTGTTTTATTTTGTTTTTCAGGAATATTGCTCCTAGCAAGAAAAGTGATGTCTGTATGTATATATTTAGGTATTTTGGCCACACCCAGCAGTGCTCAGAATGTACTCATGGGCTCAGGGGTCCATATGGTATAACTTAGGTTCAAACCCAGGTTACCTGCTTGGCAGGCAAGCACACTATTTGTTGTATTATTCACACAAGAAAAACGGTTTTTAATCAGCTATTGGGTTGAGGTAAGGAGTGATTCTTTTAGTTGCTTCTATTTGTGATGGTGCTAAGTAGATCAGCTGTCCTTCCAATCCTCATTCTTAGCTTTTTTTTTTTTTTTTTTTTTTTGGTTTTTGGATCACACCCAGCAGCGCTCAGGGGTTACTCCTGGCACTACGCTCAGAAAT
Organism: Suncus etruscus; assembly: GCF_024139225.1. Classification (NCBI taxonomy): domain Eukaryota; kingdom Metazoa; phylum Chordata; class Mammalia; order Eulipotyphla; family Soricidae; genus Suncus; species Suncus etruscus. The sequence continues at coordinate 100,458,253 of NC_064856.1, forward strand.
CGCTCCTGGCAGACTCCGGAGACCATATCAGATATGGGGATTCAAACCACTGTCCTTCTGCATGCAAGGCAAACGCCCTATCTTCATGCTATCTCTCCAACCCCATTTTTAGCATTTCAATACATATCATCTCAGCCATCAGTTATCACCATCTTCATTGCTTCACTTGAGTAATTCTTTTCTTCCTGCTGACTATGGTAAATCAATAAAATGACATCTCTCCAGAGCAGCCTTCAACCAAAGATTGTGGACACATCTCTAGAACCTCCTGCACCTCCGACAATGGACCTCTGATTTTTGGAGATTTTTGTCACTAAGACCCAGAATATTCAGGCAAGATTTTTACTTAGTAGCAATCTAGTTATTATTGCATTAAAGTACTTATTCAAGAGGCAGAATATTCATATTCTCAGAGTGGTAAACACAACAAGTGACAAAGACAAGAATATAGGGAGCAGGAGACAGCTACTGGTCAATGGCACATACCACAGTCCCAAATTTGAATCTGACCAAACATGGCCCTCTGAGCACCCCAAGAAGAAAAATACCTTATAGCAGGAATAGGAATTGAAAGGTCAGACCCAGCCTTGCTAAGAATAGACCCCAGAAACCCTGAGCCTTGAATAGGAGGTCAAAAATTATAAAATAACAAGTTGAATTTTTTTTAATTATAAAATTTCCAAATCATCAGAGTTTTAGAAACTCTCAGATACCTCTTTGAGGTATATATATATATATATATATGTTATATGTATACATATTTATAAACATTCTGAGGTATAATATATTATAATTCTATAATAGATATAAAATAAAAATCAAAAATTTATACAAGAGCATATTTATTTACTCTTCTTACTCTCTCACTGCCCAATTATTCCTTGGGTGCTTTCCTTGCCTTCAAAATAAACTCACACTTGAATCTAGTCATGGGATTTGAATCTAGATAGAATCATGCTAAGAGAACTGACAGAAGAAGTGTGTCGGAAGAAGTGGTTCTTTCAGAGAACTGAGAGATATTACAGAGGATAAAGTGTAAGCCTTGAATGTGGATAATTCTGTTAGATCCCCAACTCAATATATATGGTCCCTAAAGCATGGCAAGGAGATATCCCCAAGCACAAAGCACTGAGTTGTTCTCAGACATCACCTGGTATAGCCTTATTGTAACCCTGAGCATGAGCATGATCATCTGAGAAAACTCCAGCATTACATGACCAAAATAACACTATATATTCCAATCCTGTCATAGAACTTCCAGCTCTGGTGGTGGAAATCACCAGGAGAGTTTCTGGGGTCTCCTGAGTACCACTTGGGGGAAATCTCACCAATCCCCCATACCAAAGTTTCTTTTTGGAAGCAGCGTCTTGAGCTAAGATTCTGACATCAGACACTGAAAGAACACAATAAAAATCCATTGTTAGTGAAATGCAGTGGCCATGAACTCACATGCCTGGCATTGTGATTACTAAGACTGCTGGTAAGCAGTGAATTTGAAATTGGTGACATGAGAAAAAAGATACCTTGGTTTGGAGTGGAGAGATAATACAGGAGGGTCCCCAGTACAAACTAAGTAGGGGACATCTAGACAGAGCCAAAATAGAGTAAGAGAATAAGAATAAGTTATAAATCAAGTGCCTTTCACAGAAGTGGTCCATGTTCAAGGTGGATGTAGATTGTCATTCTCCCTGTGTTAATTTACATATAATTACACATGTACACTTCCTCTTATGTTGATATCAACCCTTTTATGGATGATCTCTGCTGCATGATCTTCAATGTGTTTTTTTTTCTTATCCAGCTTTTAGTTTGCCATAGTTCTCAGCAATCAGTTCATGTTACACCATTCACACTTTCTTTAGGTATGCACTTCACAGGGGGAAAACAAAGGAATATTTTCCTAATGATAGTCAAGTTCTTTCTTTTATTTTACTTTATAACACAGTGTTTTAGAAATGCAGTTTTAGGCAGTACCATTTATTGCATTGTAGTCTAAATATTCAAGCCCTCTATTTCTAGATTAAATGGCAAAAATATGACCACTTTACATGAAAATTGCTTGATAATTTGGTATAAATGATGCAATGCATGGATGTACATGGAATTTATTATACTGAGTGAAGTCAGAGGGAAATAGCTACAAAATGGTCTCACTCATCTATGGGTTTTAAAAAAAAAATAGAAGGCATTATTGTGATAATGCCCAAAGACAATAGAGATGAGGGCCAGAAGGACCAGCTCACAGTATGAAGCTCACCATAACGAGTGGCGAGTGCAGTTAGAGAAATAACTACACTGACAACTACCATCACGATGTCAATAGTGAGAGAAGTGCAAGGCCTGTCTCGAATACAGGCTGGGCGGGGGTTGAGAGATGGGGGGAATTGGTGGTAAGAATGTTGAACTGGTGAAGGGGGTATTTTTTTTATATAACTAACACCAAATACAATTATGTTTGTAATCAAGGTGCTTAAATAAAAATATTATTAAAAATTTGATCAGACCTAAACACCAAACCCAAGGTCAACGACAACAGAATCAAGATAACCCAATAACAACAAGGTATACACAGAGGGGACCTGTTACATTGCAGTCCAGGGTTTGAGGGGTGGTATGTGATGCATGCTGGGAACAGAGTAGAGGGAGGATGACACCAGTAGTGGAAATGGTCCTAATTCACTGTTACTATGTACCTTAAATAATGAGTGAAAGACTTGTAATTCTCATTGGTCACAATAAAAAATATTATGAAAAAAAAAAGAAAAGAAATGGTGCAATCCTTAATTTCACCAGAAAATAATCAAGGTAAAGGCAATGAGGAAAATTTGCTATCTGAAACTATCAGTGTTTTATGGCATTAAGAGACATGGATGAGAACTTTCATTTTATTTTATTTATAGGACTCATGATGGTGATGATAAGTACCTTTTTCCATAGCAATTGCCAACTTGCATTTCCCTATCTGAAAATTACATGTTCATTTTTTTGCTTATATATCTATTTTTCTTTCTGAGTATCACTAAACTACTTTTTTATGTTGGGATTATTCCTTGTTTGGCACATACACACAGTATTCTCTTTTGATTTATGATTCTCAATATTCTTGAGAAACTTGGAATTTTTACTATAGCTTTTAGTTCTTATGTCTGAAGAAAAATGTTATTTCCACCCTGACAATTATAAAAATATTCACCTAAATTTTCCTCTAGTATATGCTGATCTGTCTGTTCTTAATCTATTTCTATTTTATTTTAAAGCCCCTACCCAATGACAGAAAACAAGAATGGGACAGAAAGGTATGGAAGAGCTAATTCATTTTTCAAGTTATCTGTGAATGACAAAGCAAGATGTATTCTCAGCTTCTGGTTTCTGCTCTAGTGTTCTCTTTACCCAACGTCCTGCACCAAGAAATACAGTTCAAAATAAAAAGAAATCTATTTACCTCCTAGAGGACTTTTCCTTTCAAATTTCTTCCTGACTGCATCTTTAACTTCTTTGTTTCTCAAACTATAAATGAGGGGATTCAACATGGGGATCACCACAGTATAAAACAGAGAAATCACTTTATTGATATTCAGGGAGGAAGTTGCGGCAGGACGAACATAGATAAAGAAAAGAGTCCCATAAAGGATGGAGACAGCTGCCAGATGAGATGAGCAAGTAGAGAAAGCTTTCCGCCTCCCATCAACAGTCTGCATCCGCAGAATGGCCAGCAGAATAAAAACATAGGACAACATAATAATCAGGCCACTGAATACGCCTATAGATCCAGCAAAGGCAAAGAGCACTACCTTGTTGATCCAGGTGTCTGCACATGCTAAGGAGAGCAATGGAGAAATATCACAGAAAAAGTGATTGATAATATTTGAACCACAAAAGGGCAAGCCAAATGCCAGAACTGTGTGAGTTGTGGTACTTATAAGAGCCAGGATGTAAGGTCCTATCACCAGCTGCACACAGACCCTCTGAGACATAATGAGTGTATATAGCAAGGGCTTACAGATGGCCATATACCGATCATAGGCCATGGTAGCCAGAAGAAAACATTCCATTGCCACAAAGATACCAAAGAACCACAACTGTGTAGCACATCCCATGAAAGAAATGGATTTTTTCTTTGCAAAGACATCACATAGGATCTTGGGAGCAACTAAAGAAGACATACATATATCTACAAAAGACAAGTGTCTAAGAAAAAAGTACATAGGAGTGTGAAGTCTGGGACTGATGCATATGATGATGATCATGCCCAAATTTCCACCTAGAGTGAAAAGATAAATAAAGAGAAGTGTGAAGAATAGAAGAATCTGCTGATGGAGTTGATCAGTGAGACCCAAGAAGAGAAATTCTGTCACTCTTGTCTGATTCTTATCTTCCATTGATATTTTATAATCTGTGGTAACAACAAAATAACTTTAAAAAAATCAGTCATTAATAGCTACAAGAATGCTTAAAATAATTGTATATTATTATAGAAATATCTAAATATAGGATTATAGCTATAGTTTTTCTAAGTGATATCTTGGCAATTCTGCAGATTCTGTGTAAATTTCAACCATTCACTTTGATCTCTTTGGATTCAATGCTTTCTCCCCTAAAAGGAACAATGCAATAATATTAACTAAAACTCCCTCAATTATGTACAACTATTCAAAATTATCATTTAAAGTATATACTTTTATATTTCATCCTTGAGTATTATGGGATAATAAAACTTACTTAATAATCTTACTAGAAATACAGTAAAAAGCCTAGTGACTCAAATCTGAACATTCGAGACAGGAATGATTAAATAGGAGATTTCTATTCTTATTAAATGATCAGTGGTACTATTCTAATAATCTTAAGGTAAAATTAATTCATATATGTGTTTATAAGTCTGCTTCATTCTCCCACTTACGAAGTGATGTTAGAGGTTAATATGCATAATTCTGAAGATGAGTGTAAATAAATTGCTGTTCACGTTAACAAAGAGCTGTTCTAGAAAAGAAAATATTGTTGCTCTATGATAGTGGTGAAGTTAACAATGGCAATATAAAATACAAAATGGCTGATTGAGGGGAAAGAAACTGGTTGGTAGAGGAGTTTACTTCACAATATGTAACTCAAATAGACAAATGATGTTATTCAAGGACTGGGAAGATCCTATCTTTATACTGTGATTTTGCAAATGTTGCATAATAGCTTACCAAGGAAATTGTATAGAAAATTAAATATATGTTAAACTAATTATTTTATGAAATTTCCCACATTTCACAGAAACTTCTTTCAGAGTTTTACCCTGAAATCTATTATGTAATGTCAATTTGTATAATAAGATATCAAACATATAATATTCTGACAAGCATATAATACTTTATGCTGAACAATCCTCAAAAATAGAATTTCTGACTCATTAATCAAGAAATAAATTTTTTTTAGTTTTTTGGTAAGTTTTAATTTTATTTTTTTTCCTTTTATTTAAACACCATGATTACAACAAAGTTGTTCATGATTGATTTAGGTCTTACAATGTATATTGCCCTTCACTAAGGACAATTTCCCAGCACCAATGTTCCCAGTTTTCCTCCCAGATCCTCCTGCCAACCTCTGGAGCTGACTTTAACTCCTCTCTCTCTCTCTCTCTCTCTCTCTCTCTCTCTCTCTCTCTCTCTCTCTCTCTCTCTCTCTCTCTCTCTCTCTCTCTCTATCAATCTCTTAATTTTAAGAAATAGCTATGAGGGATAAATTCCGTGAAAAAATATTCAACTGGTTTTAAATAACATTTTTGCTATTTCAGATCATGGTCTCTTTAAATAAAATTAAGGTAATAAACTACTCTTGGATCATATAATAATGTGTGGAGTGGAATACGTGTGCTTATAGCAGTTCAATTTATTATTATCATCATGATATTTTTAATATTCTAAGGAGTGGATTTTTAGTCCACATGGAGTTAATTCTAATATATAGGGCATATATTGGGAGTTATAAATATAAGTATTTTTGTTTATGCTCATTGATATGCAGTTCTGTGGGAGGTTTGGGGCAATAGAGAATGCAAATACTTCTTAATCAATTCCTAATTATCTCACACATCATTTTGATTCTTCAAGAAAGACTTCCTTTATAGGAGAATCTGTATCTCAATTTTTATTTATCTCTTTAATACCTACTGTTCCATGGCCTTAGAATTTCTCATGGACAATGAATTAGCCCTATATCAAGAAGAAATAAATATGAAATTCAGAAAGATTGACAAAAATCACTTCTTTAATCTCTTAAAGATGTGCACAGTCTGATCTTTTATCTAACCTGGGTAGGATAAGATATTTATTATATAATATAGGATATAATATAGAATAGAAGGTATATAATATAGAAGGCATGATAGATAGGGGATTTATTTATAAAGCTCAAAACTTATTCTGATGTTTTCCTACCCAGAATTGAAAACTTCATATTATCTAAAATGCAGTATACTCACTCCTTTAAGAATATCCTCTGTGCAGCTCCTTTAAGTTATTCCAAAGAAATGATTGTTTTCTAATAGTAAAAATGGCAGTGGAACTTCCTTTGTGACTGTAAACTTTCTCTAGAGGCATGACTTTTTAGGTCCTTGGTAAAAAAAGACAAATACCCCATTTTGAAGAACCTAAATGAAGGTTGTCTTGAAGCAGAGCAGCGATTCACACACTGTACAAAATAAAGAACTTTTTCTTGGGATTCTTCATGATTTAGAGTTAGATCCCCAAAGAACTAAAACCTCAAGAGCTTATATCTGAAGGGATAAAATTAAAATGATCTCAGTGGCATTTGAACTAAGTATTGTTTACTTCCCAACTCTATCATTTCTAAAAGTGGAATTCTAACAGTAAAGGCTTTCCCTCCCTTGAGATCCCTTCATAACAAAATAGTATCAGTTCTTTGAGTAATCAACAGTAACTGGAATGAAGAAATGTGCTGCCATCTTGAACCACGTAGGTATAATTCTCAAATCTACAGTTAACTGGTGATACTCTTTGAACATGTTCCCAAATTTTTTTGAACCTCATTCTCTTAAAATAATGGTCCCTACTTCACAGACTGTTATAAATATTTAAGTCGCATGCATTAAAAATGTGCATGGGGGCCGGAGAGATAGCATGGAGGTAAGGTGTTTGTCTTTCATGCAGGAGGTCATCAGTTCAAATTCCGGCATCCCATATGGTCCCCCGAGCCTGCCAGGAGCTATTTCTGAGCATAGAGCCAGGAGTAACCCCTGAGCACTGCAGGGTGTGACCCAAAAAATACCATACACACACACACACACACACACACACACACACACACACACAATGTGCACCATGAAATAATTATTGGTGTCATTTAGGAGTAGAAATCTAGATGTAGCCTATTTGGGATACAATATATGTGTAACCATAAAATAGCAATTCTGTGAAGTATTCGCTTCTTTCAGATCAGAAAAGAGAAAGAAACTATATTTACTAGACTGCAAAATAAATAGCTACAGAGATTCACAAAGAAAAAAGGACATTCTTAAAGAGTAATGTGGTCTGGAAAGGCAAGTCAAATTTAGACTAACTGAAGTTCAGAGAAAAGATGTGAAGATGAATGGAGCAGAAAGGAAGAACAACAAGGAAGTTGTTCAGGATGAAACAGTCAAATAAGAAAACATGTAGAACACGTTTAATATTTAATATTAATATTAACTATTAATTAGTATTAATATTAACTATTCATTTCAAAATATTAAAAGATAAAACTATAGAACTATCACAATGAGCACCTCTGAGAACAATGTTGTCTAAAATGTCATAAAACTTATTTCATCAAACATCATGTATTAATATTATATTTTTTATTATTTTATTTTAAGTCACCATGAGTTACAGTTATTCCTACTTAAGTTTCAGGAATATAGTATTCCAGTATTAGTGCCTTCACTACTGTCAGCTTTCCTCCATGGTACCCGATTTCCTCTTACCACACGTATGCCCCAATCTGCCTTCTTGGCAAGTACAAGGGCCACCCCAAAAGTGCTCATGGCTTATTCTGGCTCTGTGCTCAGGGATTTCTGAGCACAAACATGTCTATGGGGATAATATGGAGAGCTAAGGATCAAATTGAGGTCAGCCATATGCAAAGCAAACGTACTACCCACTGTAATGTTGAAAGACCCATTGTAACTCTTGTTGTTGTAGCTTGTAATAAAGAAGATGAGAAATAATATTCAGTAAAAAAAACATTCCCTTTAGAAAATTGGGGCATAGGAAAGGGAAGGGAATAATATCTATGGTTGAAAGAATTTTCAACAGGACAGAGGAGGTGGTTTTAAAAGTTTGTAAGGTGTTACATATGCAGATTACCCTCAACAGTACTGTAAACTACAGTGCAAAATGTATGCATATTTTTGAAGTGACTCTTGTAGAAGCAGACTAGTAAATAATAAGCAGAGATAGCTGAATGGGCTATGGTGGAAGAAACTGAACACTGGGGAAGGAATTGATGTTGAAACATTTTATGCCTGAAAACTAATCATTAATCACTGTAATGTCACAGTGACTAAATTTAAAAATATTAACTGAAACACTAATTAATTCAAGACTATGTCATAAAGGTAAAGATGATGGAAAAAGAGAGTAAGATTGAGGATAGACACAAACTTCAATCACGGGTACCACACTCAAATGGAATCTCTTCCTGTAACTGGCAGAACTGGAAAAGATCTACACAAGGAAATAGTAGCATCCATCAATAAATTTGCATCCAGAACAGAGCAAGTTCAGGGCCTGAATAAACCAAGAAGATGGATCCTCCCCCTTTAGATGCCTAGTTTTTAAAGAATATGATATGATCTCTTTCCTGAACTCCCATGTTGCTGTATGCTGGTGAGTGGATATCTCTTCTCAAAAAAAAACTTCTTGGGTATTTTTTAGCATACATGTACCAAACTGAATTTATAAATGAGAGTAGTAATAACGTACTATAGGCTTTATAAAACATCAAAGGTTAGGATAGTATAGATAAAAATTAACTTGTGTAAGGTGTTACATTGCCCATGAATTGTAAATATTTAAAAGAATATAAAAGAAATAATAAAATGTATAATATATAATAAACATAATATAATATATTAAATATATACATATAATATAATTGATATGTAATTAATCCATATTATATTTAATATTATAAAATAGATAAAATATTAAAGATATAAAAAACAATTAAGGGGTTGGAGTGATAGTACAGCAGGTAGGGCTTTTGTCTTACACATGACTGGTCCAGGTTAATTTTCCATGCTCCCTTATGGTCCCCAAGCATGGTGTGGATAAACTTTTAAGTGCAGATCCAGGAGTAATGCCTGAGGATAGCCAGATTTGGCCCAATCTTCCCTCAAGAAAAGAGTTTATTAACTTCCAATCCAAAAGAAGGCAAAAAGAAGAACTCACCGATATTATCAAGCGTATATATATATATAAAGACAATCAATGTAAACTACCTATAAAATGTACCAAATATTTTAATAAATTATCTAATTTCTAAAAATATAGCTATTTAAAGTTTACTACATTTAGATAAAGTAAAACATGGCTACCTATATCCAAATGAAAAATACAATAGATATGTATATAATTACTTTATTTCTTGCCATGGCGATACATGAAAAAAAAATCATTCCTATTTGATTTCATTTAAAATCAATTAAACAGTTGAGATGAAACAAATTAGATACACTATATATAATTTGTATGATTTAAATATTGGTAACTTGTAATAGTAGTTAAATATTTTATAAATTAATGTAGATTTTATGTAGGTAAAAGCATGATATGTTATATATTTTAATAAATATATCAATATGTTTAGTCATTAAATTTTTGTTATGTAAACTGACCAGCATTTGTTAGCCTATTTCTTTATTCTGTTTCATACAAATATATATATCTTCTTACATTTTTCTTTAGAAATATTAATTCATTCTCACTTCTTTTGCAAATGTTTTCTTCTTTCCCATTGTTCCATTTTTAACAGGGTCTATAAAAACGTTTTTAGTAAACTCCATTAAAATTTCCTTATGATTTTGCCTTTCTAATATTTAATAAAATGTCTTCTCACAAATTAAAAGAAAAGGGAAGGAAGGAAGGAAGGAAGGAAGGAAGGAAGGAAGGAAGGAAGGAAGGAAGGAAGGAAGGAAGGAAGGAAGGAAGGAAGGAAGGAAGGAAAGGAAGGAAGGGAAGGAGGGATGGAAAGGAAGGAAGGAAAGGACAGATGGAAAGAAAGAAGAAAGGAAGAAAGAGAGGAAAGAAGGGTGGGAGGAAGGAAGGATGGCAGGAAGGAAAGGTGGGGAAAGGGTGGGAGAAGAGGAAGGAAAAGGGAGAAAGGGAGAGAGGGATGAGTTTAGTTAGAGAAATAACCATGTTTTGAACTATCCTGCTAATGAGAATGTACGAGGGAAATAGAAAGCCTGTCTAGAGTACAGGCGGGGGTTGGGTAGGGAGGAGGGAGATTTGGGACATTGGTGATGGGAATGTTGCACTGGTGATGGGTGGTGTTCTTTACATGACTGAAACCCAAACATCATTCATATAATAAAGCTGTTTAAATAAAAAAAGAAAGAAGAAAGAAAGGAAGGAAAGAAAGAAAGAAAGAAAGAAAGAAAGAAAGAAAGAAAGAAAGAAAGAAAGAAAGAAAGAAAGAAAGAAAGAAAGAAGAAAGAAGAAAGAAAGAAGAAAGAAAGAAAGAAAGAAAGAAAGAAAGAAAGAAAGAAAGAAAGAAAGAAAGAAAGAAAGAAAGAAAGAAAGAAAGAAAGAGAGAGAGAGAAAGAGAGAAAGAAAGAAAGAGAAAGAAGGAAAGAGAAAGAAAGAAAGAAAAAGAAAGAAAGAAAGAAAGAAAGAAAGAAAGAAAGAAAGAAAGAAAGAAAGAGAGAGAGAGAAAGAAAGAAAGAGAAAGAAAAAAGAAAGAGAAAGAAAGAAAGAAAGAAAGAGAAAAAGAAAGAAAGAAAGAAAGAAAGAAAGAAAGAAAAGAAAGAAAGAAAGAAAAGAAAGAAAGAAAGAAAGAAAGAAAGAAAGAAGAAAGAAAGAAGAAAGAAAGAAAGAAAGAAAGAAAAGAAAGAAAGAAAGAAAGAAAGAAAGGAAGAAAGAAAAAAGAAAGAAAGAAAGAAAGAAAGAAAGAAAGAAAGAAAGAAAGAAAGAAAGAAGAATGAAAGAAAAAAAGATAGAAGAAAGAAAGAGCGAAAAAGAAAGAGAAAGAAAGAAAGAAAGAGAAAGAAGAAAAGAAAGAAAGAAAGAAAGAAAGAAAGAAAGAAAGAAAGAAAGAAAGAAAAGAAAGAAAGAAAGAAAGAGAAAGAAAGAAAGAAAGAAAGAAAGAAAGAAAGAAAGAAAGAAAGAAAGAAAGAAAGAAAGAAAGAAAGAGAGAGAGGGAGGGAGGGAGGGAGGGGAGGGGGAGGGAGAGAGGGAGAGAGAGAGAGAGAGAGAGAGAGAGAGAGAGAGAGAGAGAGAGAGAGAGAGAGAGAGAGAGAGAGAGAGAGAAGAAAATTATCACTAGGCTACAGAGATAGCTCCAAGGGCTGAGCATTTGTTTTGCATCTGGGCTACTTGGGTTCAATGCCTGGCACCATAAGGTCTTTCCAGGTTCTATCAGGAGTAATGCCCAAACATAGAGCCTTAAGTAGGCCCTCATCACAGTTCAAAATCCAGATGTTTACAGAAAGGATTTTTAACAGAATTAATTAAAAAAAAAATACAGCATATCACAATGAGTGAAAAGAGATTTAAAAAAAAAAAAGCACTTGTAGTGAAATTTCTAATACTCTCTACCAATTAACACCTCGCACTCAATGGCTTAAGTTTATACCAAAGAGAAAAATAAGTGCAAATTGTGCCGACATAAGCAGAATAATTTCCTTGTTCTATCACCTTTTCTCATTCATTTGGGCACTTCCTTCAGCACCCAAATAAAATTTTCAAACTCAACTTCTTGTTTCAGGTTCTGACCCTAAGAAATCACAAACTTACAGACCAACCTGCCTGAAAATAGTATGCTAAAATACAAATTTAAAACTAGATAGTTATGCAAAAAGTTTCTATTTTTTTAAACTTGATTGATTGATTGATTGATTGGTTTGGGGGCCACACCCAGCTGTACTCAGGGGTTAATCCTGGCTCTGTGCTCAGAAACCTCCTTCTGGCAGGCTCTGGGGACCGTATGTGATGCCCGAAATCAAACCAAGCCCTTCAGGAGTCAGCTACATGCAAAGCAAATGACCTACTGCTGTGCTATCTCTCTGGCTCCATAGTTTCTATTTTACCTTTTCCTTACATATTTTCTTAAATCCCTCTTCACAGACAGCAAAATGAGATGAGCCTCCTTTCCTTAGCCTTTAAAATAAAACTAGGTTTTAGTTTATGTGTCTGTGTCTATTTATGTGTAAATATTAGTGTGATATTTAAGCATTTGAAAGCTACCTTTTGAAATACCTTGTGTTTTCAAGGGAAATAAAAAACATGACATATGTCAAATATAGTAAAATAATTAAACCTGTTTGGTACAAGCACAAATGATCTTAATCCCATTTTTTTCTACTTAGATGTATTTTACAATGACTTATAATATGGTTAATTTCTTTTCTCACTTATAAAGATAGTGGTCCGGAGAGAGAGCACAGAGGTAGGGCTCTTGCCTTGCATGTGGTTGACCCAGGAGAGACCCAGTTCGATTCCCAACATCCCATATGGTCCCCCAGTTGCAATTTCTGAATGCAGAGCCAAGAGTAACCCCGAGCATAAATAAATAAAATAATAAATAAATAAATAAACAATAAAGAAAGAAAGTTAAAAATAAAAGTAAAGATACACACACACACACACACACACACACCAAGGGGATAGCTCAAAGAGCTGTCTCATGTTCTCTGCACTATTAATCCCTGGTTCATTTATTGCCAGTCCCACACTGTCCCCCAAAGCAACACCAGAAACACCCAAGCATGGGGAGCTGCAAGAAGCCTCTAGAAGTAGTCAGTCACCTAAGAACCCCGAAGTAAGTGTAACCTAAAAGATACAAAATCAAAAAATGAAATAGTTAAATGATTCGAATGAATCTAGTTTCAGCCATATTAAAACCCGCTGAAGAAACTTTCAAAACCTGAACATTGACCAAAAGTCCCACTAGGTGGCAGCACACTCACATGGATACTTGGCCTGCTTTCTAGTCTTAATTCTTTTTTTCCTCTCCACTCAAAATTATAACAGGGAATCTATAACTTGGCTCCCCCCTATCCCAAACACCACAGTGCCTCCTTGAACTCTGCTGCCAACTCCCCCAAAATAATTGTTTCCACTATTGTTTCCACCTGAAATCCTTATTAATTTGATGCGCCAAAACAATCTTTTAAGAACTTAGGATTTGTGGCATTGCCATTAAATAATTCCAGTGTTGATTAAGTAGGAGCAATTGTTAGACAAGTTTATCAAGCAGGGAACTTGCTAGACAAGCTTTTGTTAGACTATAGAGAGTTCCTATGGGTAAACATGAGCCTCCACAATGTTACCCTCCAAGAAATGAAATATTGCAAATTTTCAAAAATTTTGGATTGTCTATTCCACGATTAAAATAATGCAAGTGGGTTTAAATAATTGAGAAGAAAAAAAATGCAAAATGCCTTTTGAAAAAATAACTTGTCTGTTGCAATGGGCAGAAATAAGATTAAATTATGGCCTGATCGAAGTAGTAGGCATTCATTTAAAGAGGCATTTGCCATTAATGGCATCTCAAAATGCAAATTTAAGGGGGAATAAAACCTTTAAAATGGAGATTGCAGGTGACAGTTTTCATTCATATGTATATATGATAGATAGCACAGGAACAATAGAACTGAAAAGAGGATCTTGGTGGGCAATAAAAAAAAATACTTTAAGTAGGGAAGGAAGTCTCCCAGCTATGGCTGGTAAAGGGTTTCCAGGAGAGTGGGTAGAGGGTCGACTTGAAGAGAAAGAGTGACCACAACAGCTTAACCTTATTTTAGTTTCTCAGGAAACTCATACATACTAATGAGGACAGTGAACAAGCGCAACTGAAGAACATACAATAAATGTATGTTCTTGTACAGAAATGTCCATAAAACTTATAGGGTGGTATGCTTTGTACCTGAGGCTCTTTATCTATAAAAAAAAAAAAAATGGCTCAGTTAGAAACAATAAAATGCAGACAGGCAGCTACTCTCAAAGAATTGCCACTCTCTAAAACATTAGGCCAATCTGTTTTAGTCTTTCTTAAACCTCAAAATTCCTACATTTTGTAGGAAAAATGAGACAAGGTTGCAAAGATTTTGCCAGGTGTTAGCCATAACTCTCCTACCTACTTCAAGATCTACCAAAAATTTTCAGGTTACTACATGGCCAGACTGACATATGTAAATATTCTCAAAGAGCCTGAAAGAATAGGTGATATGAGTTTCACTATCTATGAGAACTAAATACCTAATTTGTTATAAAGCCTGTCTTAATAAATTATAAATGAGTACTCTACTTTTATAAAGCATTCTTTTATGAGCTTGTGGAGGGTTTTTTTTTTAATGTCTTTGTATCAGAACTTACCACTCTCATTACTCTGAAGACCCAAGATTGTATGTGAGAAAATATTAATGAGGTCCTGGATTAAATTATCCAAAATTAATAATTTTTAAAGTCCTTCAGCAATCTCTCATGACTTTTCAAGTCATGACTTTTTTCATAGACCTTTCAAGTCTATGCACTTAAATTTCTAATATCAATTAATCTTTGATGAGAATTTAAGTTGCTTAAACATATGCTTTAATCCTTGTCCTCTGCAAAGATGAAAATAAATGATCATCTTCCTGATTCATACACTTAAAATGGTTATTAACCTGCCATAAATTCTGTTTCCAAGCTATGTATTGGACAGCTGAGTATCATTTGTAATACTAACACCAGTTGGCAAGGTATTCTAAAATAAAACAAACTTGGTGTGATGTTATCGTAATAAAATAAAAGACATTTAAAAATCTATTATATGATTTTAGAGTTATATAGATATATTATAATAAATGATAAATAATATCATTATTATATATTTTAAATAAATGTATAAATCTATTATATTCACTCATTTTTTTAAATTCATAAATGATTTATTAATCCTCCATGTCACCAATATTTCCTTCCATACCAAAATAGTAAAAGGTCATTCAATTTTCTGATTTCACACAAAATACCATGTTTTCTTATCAAGTGTATTTGGGTTGACTCATCACAGTCTTAGCAAAGGGGCACTGAGGAAATTATAGAATTAAACTTACGAATAATAAAGTGAAAGTTGTATCCAACCAACCTGATTAACAGCCATGTAATTATTTGGTTGTAAAGCTCCAAGCTGATTATAAAAGTCTCATGATTCCATGGTAGAGACTAACTCAATAAAAAAAAAAAATATATCAGCCTGAAAAATAATACATGGATTAAAGAATTTGCCTTCCTGTGGCTAGCCTCAGTTTGATCCCTGATATCATATAAGGTTTATTTAGCGCCACTAGGAGTGATCCCTGAGTACAGAGTCAGGAATAGCCCCCTAAGAAACATGAGAGTTGGCATCAACATAAATAATCATAAGTAGGCCTGAGATGTAACTCAATGGAGGAGCACCTTTATGGCATATGTTTCCCACTGAGATCATGTAAAACAGTGTAAAATAAAAATCCTATGAGTTGTGAGATCATCCCAGCCACCACATTTCTAAACCCCACACAGTCGAGTCTGAAGAAACAGGGTAGTAGAGAAGAAATAAAAGACCAAGCAGTCACGAAAGAATGAACATGGCCTGGCCTTTTGCCTCATGTTCGCTACTCCACCCAAAAGCTAGAACTGCCCTTCCTTTATTCAAAATAATTCCCAATACCAGGAGGAGGAAGGTTGAGTAATCCAGGTGGGCTTTTATGTTCCAAAAGAAGAGGTTTAGGGAAAAAGGAAGTTGGGGGAACACCTTTGTTTGGGTTTGGTGGCTGGGTTTTATCTTACAAAACAGGTGATCTATTTTTCACGCCATAACAAAAATTCATCATCATCTTCTTCTTCATGAGTTTTTTAACCAGGGATAGAGTTCCTCTCCACTAAATTTCATACGTGTTCATTGGCCTTTTTCGTTTCCAAAGTAAATGCATGTCACAATCATCTATGTGACATTTCCATGAGTCTTTCTGGTAAATCATTTAAGAATCTATTCAAATCATATCATTTCATAAATCATTTGAGTCATAATTATAATCATTTGAGTCATCTATAGTCTGACAAAACTTGATATGGCCTGATTAAAGCTACGTTAACTTAAAAGTTATATCTACCTGTTCCATTTTGCAAGTAAGTATATCTGGAAAGTATGTTCCTAGTCAGTCAACACTAGACTTCAGAGTGCAAGAAATTCTTCCAAAAGAGCTATTTGTTAATAGCTCTTATTTTCTCAAACATGCATTTAAAAGGATCTAATCCTGTGTATGGCAGATTTAATGGAAATGAATACCACAAAACTGCTGTGTTAATAGATTTCACAGTCTATCAAGAGAAAAATGGATCTGATAGATGTAATATTCATAGAAGTCATATGAAAACATGTCTAGCTGCACCAAAGAACTAGGATCTAATTTTATTTCATGGGAGCAGAGTAGGTTTCCTGGAACAATCCATTGAAATGTTTGATGGGACAATGTTAAGGGGAGAAAAAGAGGGCATTCTATGTCTTAGGAGAGTTGAAAACAATGAATGTAAAAAAGCAGAGAAGGGGGGCCGGAGAGATAGCATGGAGGTAAGGCGCTTGCCTCTCATGCAGAAGGTCATCGGTTCGAATCCCGGCGTCCCATATGGTCCCCCGTGCTTGCTAGGAGCAACTTCTGAGCATGGAGCCAGGAGTAACCCCTGAGCAACTGCCGGGTGAGACCCAAAAACCAAAAAAAAAAAAAAAAAAAAAAAAAAAAAAAAAAAAAAAAAAAAGCAGAGAAGGACAGAGAATTGGGTGTTTGAGTTATTTAAAAACCAACTTTGTGAATTGTCCATCTGACCTTGTTCAGCAAGCTGTAATATTTTCTTGAGATTGGAGCTAACAATATGCACAAACTCAGAACACTAATACAATTTGAATTCTCAGATGGCAGAAATTCTGTTGAACTTGCCAGTGGCTGAAATAAAAAGGTTTTGAGTCCATGGGCTTACATAACACACACATACAATACAAACAGATTCATACCCAGAAATGTCTATGTTTGCAAGGTTATTTTGTAATCCCTGTTGATAAAGACAATTCAATTGATATCACTTCTGAAGAAGATTGATTGATTGTCCTAGAAAGGACACAAATTGCAGGGTGAATTGTAATTCAATTCTAATGAAAAGTTAGATATTCAGGTTCTGACTTGAAAAACCACTATACTCTGCCAATCACCACCAATAAAATAGAATAATGTTGGAAGCTTTTATGTAAGCAAGTTGAGTTTGTGATTGAGCAATATATACTCAAGGCTTATTAAATAATGCCGGGATTAATACCCAAGTTCAAAACCAACTGCTAATTGAATTTAAACTTGGCTTGAGAAGACAGAAAAGTAAATCTTAGAAAGAACTAAGAATGAGATTTAAAAAATTGATTTGAGCAACTATTACTTCAGGGGTGACCCTAATTTCTTCCTGATAGATAACACAAAAAAAACTATCATGGTCTTTAATCAGTCATAAAGATATTGACACTGGCATTTGACTAAATGGAAAACTTATAGTCTGGTTTAAACCCCTGTACTATAGGGTAGAGAGAACCTCATAGTTGCCTTCCTTCCATAGCTGAATTTAGACTGACCATATTTCAACACCAATCTCACCACCAGAATTAACTTTCCTCCACTGACCCTAAAAGTTTAATGTGAAATTCCTATATTTCTCTTTAGGGGAATAATGGAATTGAGTAGAAACTTAAGACTCTTTGATAACTTGCATTATATATTTTTTATAAAACCTCTGTTGACATAAATCAAATGTAGTCATTCAGTGACCCTAGTTCATAAATTATGAAAGTTTCTTACTTTATATTCATTGTGAACATTGTAACTCACATAGAGGGGCTTTTTGAAGAGAGTGATGTATGTGATATATATATATATATATATATATATATATATATATATATATATATATATAAATCCTTATAAAGTCAACTTCTGGTTATGGAAATAGATATGAAAAAGTAATGGTTTTCAGACAGAAAAATAAAAGGCTTTCTTGAATTAAAAAGATAGAATATATTCTATCTTGGGTGAATGAGTCTATGCATTCTCTAAATTGAAACAGGAAAATTTAGCAGTACTTCACCAAGTGTTGGACCAGTGGAAAAAAATTATTCAGATAAGAAAGTCAACAGTGGTTAATGGAGAAAAGTTTATTTATCATAAGAGAATAAACATAGAAAAAATAAAGTCTCTTGGTTGAAAAGCACTTCAGAACCCAAAATTTGCAAGTACACATTTACACTACCAAACCTGACCAAAGCTTAACATTGAGTTCAGGTATAGGGTAGCATTTAAAAATTGCTGTTAGAGGTCAGAGAGATAGTGCCTGTAAGGTAAGATGTTTGCCATACAAATGACTGATCCCAATTCCATATGCAATTTCATATTCCATATTCATATACTGCAGGGGGTCAAACCTGAATACAGAGCCAGGAATAGCCAGGAAAAGTCCCTGAGAGTCACCCAATGTGACCTATCCCCCCAAACTAAACTGCATTTTCTTATTAACTATTAATTAAGTGAAGAAAGGAAATCACTCTCATTCTTGTCTTATTGTTGTTGACTTTATTACTTTGCTAAATGAAAAAGCAGAATAGGTTTAATTTAGAGAAAGCTTTATCCTGGATAAATGCTCAGCACAGACTAAATGTCCTTAAATGAAAATGCTTTGGTACACAAAGATACCCGTGGAATAATGAGCTTCTGTATAAACTATGCAAAGGCTGACTTACAATTTGAGAGGCAATGCTGCAAGTTTTATTATGACAAAGAATTTGTTTCACCATTAAAAAAAAAAAGTCCATGGCATTGAGAAATAACAATCTAAGCTCTCCTGGGGCATATTGAATATTGGTAGTGCAAAGAAAAAAGGGAGGGAGAAAGAATGGAAAAGGAAGGAAGGAAGGAAGGAAGGAAGGAAGGAAGGAAGGAAGGAAGGAAGGAAGGAAGGAAGGAAGGAAGGAAGGAAGGAAGGAAGGAAGGAAGGAAGGAAGGAAGGAAGGAAGGAAGGAAGGAAGGAAGGAAGGAAGGAAGGAGGAAGGTAGGAAGGGAGGGAGGGAAGAAGGGTGGAAGGGAGGGAAGAAGGGTGGAAGGAAGGGAAGAAGGGTGGAAGGGAGGGAAGAAGGGTGGAAGGGAGGAAGGAAGGAAGGAAGGAAGGAAGGAAGGAAGGAAGGAAGGAGGAAGGAAGGAAGGAAGGAAGGAAGGAAGGAAGGAAGGAAGGAAGGAAGGAAGGGAGGGAGGGAGGGAGGGAGGGAGGGAGGGAGGAAGGGAGGGAGGAAGGGAGGAGGAGAGAGGGAGGGAGGGGGAGAGAGGGGAGGGAGGGGGAGGGAGGGGGAGGGAGGGAGGGAGGGACAAATGAACTAACCCTCAGTCATTCCTATTCTACTTGGAATACAACTAAAAGCCTCTTCCAAAATCATGGCTCCTAAGTTTTCTAACTCCATTTGCTATTTCTCTTCTCTGACTCATGATTTTTAGCCCTCCTGACCTCTCTTCTGTTCCTCCATTATACAGGGTAAACAATTTTTTTCCTGCAATGCTCTTCTGTGAGGTATCAGTGTTAACTTCTTTCTTCGTTTTCTTCAAATTGGCTCAGCTGTCTTGGTAAAAATGCTTTATACCTCTATATTATTTTACTTTTTCTTTAGAATTTGTTACCAGAAAATCTAGAATGTATTTCAGTTTTTCATATTCTGATGAAGGAGAATATTTTTGAATATCAGATATTTTTTTCTTTTCTTCTAATTTTTATCATAACACCATTATCCTAAATTGTTCATAAGATGATTACAGGCATTAAAAATTTAAACACCAACCCATTCTTCACCAGTGTCCTCAGTTTCCCACCCATCACTTCATATTGCTTGTTACAACACAGAGGCAAATGGAATTATCCAAAAATTAGATAAACAAGGGTCAATTTGAAAATGATTGTTATATCTCTCCATAGTATCAGTAGATTCAATGTCTGAGAATTTTTCGGGCTGTTGATAATGCTAATTGAGCCTTCTGTTACTGCTTAGGCTCACTGAGCTTGTCCCATCACATTTTCTGTGATACCATTTGGATGACACTACTATACAATATTGGGATATCATACAGCCCCTGTAACTACACAGTCCAAATTTGGTGGCCTGCTGTTTGATAAGATTAAGTCTCAGAGCTGAGCCATTTCTGTCAGGAGATGCAAGGTATGGAACTGGGCTTCTGCAGTTCATGAGAATGAGAAATATGCCCCTCACCCCTTTCTGAGAATGCCATATAGGCAGACACGATTTTTTTCATCTACTTCTCCCCCTACTGCTTTAACCCTAAACTTATTATAATGTCTGACACATTGTAGATATGCAACAGACATCTGTTTATATTTGCTTTTAAAATTTATTATGGTAATTTGTGCCGGTGCAATAGCGCAGTGGTAGGGCATTTGCCTTGCACGCGGCTGACCCAGGATGGACCATGGTTAGATCCCCCTGGAATTCCATATGGTCCCCCAAGCCAGGAGCAACTTATGAGAGCATAGCCAGGAGTAACCCCTGAGTATCACCAGGTATGACCCAACACCAAACAAACAACAAAAAATTAGTGTGGTAATATTCACTCTTCCTCTAAATTTTCAAAAAAAAATAAGAGATTGTAATAGGATATATAGAGAGATTTTAAGAAATCCCTACAGATAGAAAAGAGGTCGAGGCATTTGCCTGGCATACAACCAACCCCAGTATCCCAGTACCATATATATGATCCCCTAAATGCCACCAGGAGTGATTCCTGAAAAAAAGATCAAGGTGTAATCCTTAAGAACCACAGGGTATGGCCCAACCAAACAATCTCCCCAAATAAAATACTTTGATATTCACAATATTAAAAATAGATGTCCTTTCTGAGACAATATTCATCCATTGCCCCAGAGTCTAAGGCCCTTGTGACTTTTGTTTTTAGAATTCTAAGACCATCTTATCAATATCAAGAGGTTGTATAGTAAACAAAGAGATTTTATTCTCCTTCATACAGAAAGTTGAAGTCACTGACTCTCAAGGTCTTCTTAAGATATTAATCAATTTCTCCTCCTGAAAAGAACTGGCTACTCCTCCAAAATTATCCAACTAAACAGAATTTTCATTGTTCTTTTACACCTAACCTCTGTATTCAGTGCAGATTATTTGAAAAGAGTATAGCAAAGGAGGCAAGATAAAAGGTATGCTAGTTCTTATAGTAGAAACAACCTGAGATCTATTTTGCTTTAGACACAAGGTTATGGGTCCCATACATTAATGAATTTAATAAGTATCATCTAAATATCACAAGCACAACTGAATCAAAAAGAAGTCCTTTATAAGGTAGAAGACAAGATTGATCAGTATAGGTTGTAAATCAGTTTAGAAAGAAAAAAGGGATTGGGGAGGAGTTTGGGCTTTATGCTCAGTAGAATTGCACTGATGCAATTTATAAAAATTATTAAATTTCTATTAAAAAGTATACACTCTTATAAGGGGAAATAATTAACCTGTATAGATTATAAGCAATGTACATGCAGTAGTTATACGTCGTATGTATGGAAAACAATGAAGAAATGTGATTGAAATGGGATTTATTGCTGATGAGGATTAATTCGAGAAGTGCTCCCTGCACTGTCACCACTGACCAGTTCTGTCCCACAGGAATATGGCGTCCATATCAGTATAAAGGTAGTTGTAAATTTTCTTTAAATAATCAAACTCAGAAGAAAGTAGCAATCTAATTGCTCTGTAGAGGGGTATTCCATTTCCAAACAGTAATCTTTGGGCCAGTATTGTTTTGCTTCCTTAATAGTGAAGAATCCATCTCAGTTTTGATGAGAAGAAAAAAAGGTGCAAACCTCTATATATCTTTGCTTATTTGATGCCAGAACCTTCCCAGAACATACCTAGGCCCTCTCGCTTCTTCTTGTGACCCATACAGCATTATAAATAAGATCAGAATGGAGTCTTAAATACAATGGTGCCCTGTCAAAGATAGGAGAACAGGAAGCATTCACTGAAGAAACCAGAAGAGTGGGAAACTGCTGGGTTGCTAAGAAAGTGACCACAAAATCTGAATAACCTAGAAAACAATCAAGTTTCCACACTTGAATCCCTAAGACTTCTTCCAGGAACCAGAGTGATTATACAATAAGTATGGCTCTTGCATTGCATGCAGTCAACCTAAATTTAATTCCTGGTACCCTGTATGGTCCCTTGAGCCCCACCAGGAATGATGCTTCAGTAATTCCTGAATACCGTGGGTGTGACACCAAAACAATCACAGAAGTTTGTTCCATTTCATTTAAGATAAAGTCTTGTCATGCTTCCTCCCCAGGTCTCAAGAGCTCACTTGGAGAGAAACAAAGGATGAAACTTTTAGAGACCATCAATCCCACATATGTGACCAAATTAAACCTCAGAGTATGGCCTCTGTCACTTTCGTAGCATGTAAGGATAGAAGTTGAAATCAGTTATTTTTAAAGTATGTTACAAAACAGATTATCTCCACATCTGAAGGTGACATGAATAAATTTTAGCCAGGCTATGTTTGCAATCTGAAATATAAAACTGAAGACTAGATTTTTCCAAGGAATGTTGGGGTATCTTCTGTCTGGGTACTCTTTGCAAGTTTAATCTCCTGTCATACTGCCCTGCATCTTATGTTCATTCGAGTTTTCAGTAGAACTAATAAGGAAGGGCAACTATAGTAGAACAAGAAGAGTCAAATCAGAGACAGAAGAGCAGGCGCCATATTTCAGGGCCACTCAAGGCTAAATGCCAGGTGACTTTGGGCAACTCTTAACTTTGCTGAGCCTCTTTTCTTACCTATAAAATAAGAAAAATACACACTTAAATTATTGGTATTTGTAATAGTTAATAGAATAAGTATGATGGATCCACCAGCAGCAGCAGCAGCAGCAGCATAACTCAAAAGGCAAAGTTACATGCTTTGTATTTGGAAGTCTAGGTTGTAAACCTAAAAATGAGATAAATAAATAATAAGTAAATTAAAGATGTTGGTATATTTCAAAAATTTTTGTAAAATTGAGACATTGTTACAGACATAAAAGAAATACATTTAATTAGCTGTCATCCAAATATGCTGAAAAAGGAAAATGTGAATACAGCAGAAGGGTGCTTTTGGCATCAAAACCACTTAAGTTGAAAAGGAGTTCCATCAACACTTGGTCAAAGAATGGGCTTCAAATAAAGGAAGTGGGGGTCAGAGATATGTATAAGAACAATTGCACATGGCTAACTTTCGTTCAATCCTGTTACCATTTATGGTCTTCCTACAGCTCTGCCAGGAATTATTGTAAAGGATTCTTTCAATGCATTCAATTCAAAGCTCATTTAGTCATACAAAAAACATCTCTAAGCAAGGAATTACAATTATTTATTTGGACTCAAAACAAACCATAACCAGGTAATCATCCAAAATTGGAGTGGCCCCAATAGGAGTTCAGAGAACATTTACAGGAGTATTTTTCTAGCACTCATAGCAATTCAAGACAAAGAAAAGGACACAAGAATAAATTAAAAAAAATACATCACAGAGTTGATCATAATACATTTGTTTCTAGATAACTGAGAGCAAATTACTGAAAATAAAATAGAAGAAAACAAATAAAATGAAAGAATGAATGAATGAGAGACAGAAAGAGAAAAAAGAAAGAAAAAGGGAGAAAGATAAAGGAAGAAAGAGAAAAGAAAGAAAAAAGAAAAAGGAGGAGAAAGAAAGAAGAAAGAAAAGAAAGAAAAAGAAAGGAAAGAAAGAAGAGAAAAAACAGTAGCAAATATGTTTGTAAAAAATATATCTCCAATGAAGTCATTAATACAATGGCAAGAGGTTTAGTAAGCTCTTAGCTGTCCAAAGAATGAGATTTTTATTGCTTATTTCAACACAGTACACTCAGAAGGAATATAGAATGAATCTTAGAAAGTGACCCTTATTGCTGGAAATCTCTGCAAATGTTTTCATTAATTTTTAGGTCCTATATGGATGTTTATTAATCTAAGAGTTTCAGTGGCCCTTCTCCACTTCTGGCCTAGGTGACAGGTTGGCTTGTCTTTCTGTTTTGCTCAGCTTTATGATTTATGACCTATTATCTCTGCCTAGTTCCTAAAGCAGGCCACTCAGATCTCCAACCTCTGATTGTCTTTGTGCTTAGCTCCCAACTTAAGTTTAAAACTTTCCCGTCAACTAGAACAGCACATCAAGATAAGGAATTTCTAAATTCAATGGAGTACATGGGAAGCCAAGCAAAACTGCAATGTAACTTTACATATCACACCCCAAACACAGAGGCAGGAGTAAGCCCTGGGCACACCTGGGAGGGGGGAGAGAGACAGAGAGAGAGAGGGGGGGGGGGATAATAAGTAGGGCTTTGGCTTTATGCCCAGCAAAGCTAGGATGATAAAAAAAAAGTTTCAATATTTTCTCGTGGTTTTTAAGAAACTCTTGCATATTCATGAGTAAAAATGAAGAGTGGGCACGATCTCAGAATATATAATGAACATGTATTCTACAGAGAGAAAATGTCAGAGATGCCATTGGGGATGAAAAAGAGGACGGTACATGAAGGTCACAAGGGATTCCATTGTACAGTCACTATAGTCAGGGACAAAGTGAACAGGGACATCTATCCTTATTAGTACCAAAGTGCTCTTACGGTCTGTCTGGGCATAATCACAGCCAATAGAAAATAATAAGGATGGAGGTTTGTTCCAGAGAGTAGTGATTCCTTACTCCAAACTCAATGTCTCAAAGCTTTGAAGGAGGAAAGAGAAGAAAAAGTTGCAAAGAAAACGTTGCGACAGTTGCTCCCTTTTGCCAGAGCCTGTCTCACACAACAGCATTCTAGCAAATGTAATAGTATTACCCTTAGATGCACCTATGTCAAGACAGGTTCATAGAAGTCCAGGATAATAATCATATTTTGGGTGTTAGAAAAAGTAAAGACAATCTTAAGACAACTGACACTTTGGTTAGGCTGATGTTGCAAATCCTCAGGACTTAATACAAAAAGCCAAGTTCTGCTCACCTATTAAACCCATAGCTTTCATTCTATAACATTTTGAGATGTTGGTAATCATCATGCCCATGGGAGATATAGTGAGTTTACATGTTCAAAATGTAAACATTCGGGGGGGGGGGCTAAAGGATAGTACAAAAGGTAAGGCAGTTTCCTGCATATATCCAAACCAGGATCAACCCCCAACATTCAATGTGGTCACTCCAGCACTGGAATAATTCATGAATGGAGAACCAGGAGTAATCCTTGAGCATTGCTGGATGTGACCTTTCCCTCTAAAAAAAGTGGGGAGGGAACATTTTAATGACGTAAAAATAATAATAATCATAAGCAACAGTTATTAAGACAATTTGGAATCCTGATCCATAAATGGCTCCAATTCCTGAGGGTAATCAATTGAAAATATCAGGCATCTTGATATCAAACCAGCCAGGCACAAAATCAAAATGAAATTAAATATCTAGCAAGTAGAAGAATTTAGCAGTTTCGAATTTCACGAAAAGCATTATCACGAAGTTTAGACAATGGCACATTGGGTAACAAGGAGTTAATCCAAGACTATGTGATGGTCAAGAACAAAGTAAATCAGGGCATCCAGAAACCTTTATTGAGCCCTTACTGCTCAATTGAAGTGGACTTGGAGGTCCTATTTACAGTAGGAATCATGCTTTTGTTTTTGTTTTGTTCTGTTTTTGTTTTTTTTTATTTTGGGGGGGCACATCCGGTGACACTCAGGGATTACTCCTGGTCATGACCTCAGAAATTGCTCCTGGCTTGGGGGATCATATGGGATGCCGGGATATAACCCAGGTCTAACCTGGGTCAACTGCGTGCAAGACAAATACACTACCGCTGTGCTATCTTTCTGGCCTCCAAAATCAGGCTTTTCATTTATGACCTCAGACTCTGCAATTCCTAGTGCTGTCTACAAGAACATAATGCAGAGGAAATAGGTTCTTTCATCACTTTAAAACTTGCTGGATGTCTGGCTGGTCCTAGTGCAGTGGTGTTTACAATTAAGTGATCACAGCAGTTACAGATTTCTTTGTTCCTTCTCCACTCCCACTGCTTCACTTGACTAGCCTTAAAAAATATAAATAAATAAATAAATAAATAAATAAATAAATAAATAAATAATAAACTTGCTGTATGTCACAACCCTGATTTGACCACAGTGATTATAATCATAACAGAAAAGCTGGCATACAGATGGTCCTCAGTGATTGCCAAAGGTTTTAAAGACAGTAGACAAAAGAGTCTTAAGAAGGATTTTATGGGGCGGGGAGGAGGTAGTAGTATGATCACAGAGGGTGCTCTCTTCTCCAAACAGTTTCATTTTAGCGCATGTCTTTCTCAATCACAAAACATTGGGTAAAAGTTTGGGTGCAGGATAAAGGAAAAGAAACCTGGGACGGGCAGGGTGGTTCAAAAATTGTAATTGGTAGATAACATGTAGAAGTTTATCATTCATGACCATTCATGAATTTAGAAATTAGAGAGGGCAATAGCACAGTGGCCAAAGTGATAGCACAGTGGCAGACCTGGGATGGACCCTGGTTCAATCCCTGGCATCCCATATGGTTCCCCGAGTCTGCCAGGAGTGATCTCTGAACACAGAGCCAGGAGTAACCCCTGAGTGCAACCAGGTGTGGCACAAAAAATAAAAATGAAAACAAAACAAAACAAAAAACTATAGAGAAATAGGTCATGGGCAATGTGATGAGAATTTAGTCTTACAAAAAGCTACTAAGGGAATGACAACCTATCTAGCCATCTGATATATTCCCAGCAGATGCTAATGAACAGGGAGACATTAATTTCCAGGTCACCTTGGGAAATTATATTCCCATGTGTAGAAATCATTACGCTGATCTTATCAAGCTCTTTAAACAACTTTAAAAACTGACAATAGGACAAAATAATATTTTTTTTGGTTTTGTTATTCTTCTTGTTGTTTTCATTTTTTGTGTGGTCTGTTTTGTTTTTATTTCAGGACCGTGGTTATTATTTGGTGCTTGTCTTTATTGCTGAAGTGCTCATTGGATTTTTTGTTTGATTTTTCTTTTTGTATTGTTGTGGTGTTTCTCTTCCTTTTTCCCTTTCTTCTCTCAAACTGATGTTGAGAGCCTCTAAGGACTCCGCCCATTTTCGGCTTGTTTGATTTTTACCCCATTTTATTGCTTTTCTTTTCTTCAAACAGAACCACATAACTTGAACCATCTTGTTCTGCCTTTCAAATTGAGGAGGAAATAATGGAGGGTACCAAGACCAAACAGTTGTATGATCACTAAGTGGTAATAAAAATGATCGGACTTAAACACCAAATCCAAAGACAATGACAACAGAAATGATACCCAATCTACAACAAGCTAGACACAGAGGGGACCACTTATACTAGCCACCTCAGTGGCAAAGGAGGGAGATATGGGATGCATGCTGGGAATGGGGGTGGAGGGAGGACAACTTTGGTGATGGGAATTCCCCTGATTCGATGTTAATATGTACCTAAAATATTACTGTGAAAGATATGTAATCCACTTTGGTCAAAAAAAGTATTATTATAAAAAAAAACTGACAATAGGAATAAAATTGCTAGTCATTTAAAATACAAAGTTAAAGGGGCTGTAATGACAGCACATTAGGCAAAGCATAGGATTGCATACAATACAATTTGCATACAACTGATTCAAGTTTGATCTTAGTACCCAATATTGTTCCTTGAACCTGGCCAGAAGTGATCCATGAGCTCAGAATCAGGAGGTAACCTTGAGCATTGCTTGGTGTGGCAAAAGAAAAAGAAGAAAAGAAAGATAAAATCAAATAAATAAATAAATAAATAAATAAATAAATAAATAAATAAATAAACCAGGAAAAAATTAATAACAATAGCAACTGAGGAAATAGTATGGCCCCATCTCACACCAAGATCCCCGAATTATCCCAATGGTTTCTATTGATCAGCAGACTATAGAATGGAAGTCTGTGAAAGTTATATTTTCCTCTCCCAGGGAAATATATTGCCAAGAGTCATTTATATTAGAAGCTTTAACTAAGCTTTGAATCTCTTGTTACCTAGAACAACTATCATTGATGCTTGCCAATTTTGACTGTCCTGTCCTATTTTTTTGTTGTTTTTGGTTTTGTTTTTGTTTTAAGGCCACATCCAGTAGTGCTCAGGGCTTTCTCCTGGCTGTGCACTCATGGATCATTTCTAGGGTCAAAACTTCAAGCCCATGTTTTCTTTTGAACATGTATGTCACTTACTTGTTTCTTTGCTTACTTATTTTCACTTTAGAGAAGACTGTTCTTTCTCAGCCCTCTGCTCCTACATCTTTCTCCCCACACATCTTTCTAAATAAGCTCCAATAAAATGTTATTCCTCCTCACCCACCACCACAACAAAGGATCACTTCTACTGAAGCTCAGGAAACCATATAGTGTGACAGAGATTGAACCTAGGTCAATTGAATGCAAGACCTTGACTACTCTACTCTCTCTATCTCTCCAGCCTCTTGGCTTCCTTTCTTTTTTTATATTAAAGCTTATTTTATTTTTCTTTTCTTTCATTATTATAATAATAATTTTTATTTTGATCAAAGTGGGTTAAAAATCTTTCACAGTAATATTTTAGGTACATATTAACATTGAATCAGGGAATTCCCACCACCAAAGTTGTCCTCCCTCCACCCTCAATCCCAGCATGCATCCTATATCCCCCTCATTTAACCCCTGGGCTAGTATAAGTTGTCTTATACTTGTGTCTAGCTTGTTGTAGAATGGGTATCAATTCTGTTGTCATTGTCTTTGGATTTGGTGTTTTTAAGTCCCATCATTTTTATTACTACTTAGTGACCATACAACTGTTTGGTCTTGAAACTCTCCATTATTCCCCCCTCAGTTTGAGAAATGGGACAAGATGGTTCAAGTTTTGTGGTTATGTTTGAAGAAAAGAAAAAAATAATATGGGGTAAAAATCAAACAAGCAAAAATTGGGCGGAGTCCTTCTAGAGGCTATAAATATAAATTTGAGAGAAGAAAGGGAAAAAAGAAGAGAAACACAACAACAATACAAAAAGAAAAATCAAACAAAAAATCCAAAAAGCACCACAGCAACAACACAATAACCAAGGTCTAGAAATAAAAAAAAAGCATAAAAAATTAAAACAACAACAACTATAACAAAACAAATAAAAATTATTTTGTGCTTCTTCTTTTTTGTTCCTGCATAGCCACATTAAATATTGGGGAAATTAGAAAGGGAATTCTTTTAGCCTAAAAGATACAGGGTTTCTTCATCCTTGAAGGATACTGTCATGGGAATAACTACCGACTCCATACATGTTCATTTGCTCAACCCTAGATCTTTTTGCGGTGTATGGAAAACTTCTGCTCCATCATGGATGATCAGACCTCTGTATCTAGAGATCTTGGTCTCTCTACGTGTCAAAGAATGGAGCCTATGATGAAGCCTTTTTTCTTTATGGTTCTAGAAGCTCTGTTCCATCACTGTTGTTGTGTTGTTGGGTTTTTTTGTTTGTTGTTTTTGTTTGTTTGTTTTTTGGTTCAAGGCCCTTTAATGAATGTGAAGGCCTGTGTTCTTTGAAGTTTATAATATTTCCTGATTTATCTTTCCCTCTTTCACAACATCTCACTCTCATCTTTCTCTCTCTCTCTTTTTTTCAATTAATGTAGTTTCATCACTGTTCATCAGTTTTCTGTAGTTCGTGGTCTTGGTTTTTGGACTGATTCTAGGATGGAGATTAGGATAGAGTCTCTCATTATGTTTCCAGAAGACCTGTTCAGTTGCAGTTGTGTCAGCCAGACCTCTGGAATTAGAGATCTTTGTTTCTTTTTAACAAAAATATCAGAGTCTCGATCTCCTAATACATAAAACCAAGAGGCAAACAAGGAAATATATTTAAAACACAAACTCTCCAAATCCTTAGATTGACAGAAAAAAATAATCAAAAGTACAGTACTAAGAACAATCCAGGATATACAAGAACAAAAATGAAAGACAAAGTCACAAAAAAGGACATAAGAAAAGATAAAGTCTCAAAGGGATACTAGAAGGAACATTCTGGACACTTATAGGGTGTCCTCTTTTTAACCTTGTAGATTGTTCCATATAACTGAGCTTCCTCTGAACTCTTGGTGAAACAGGACTTTCCTTATCAAAGATCTGTCTCTGAAGTAAATAGAAAACTTCAGGTGACCTCACCCAAAGATGTGGGTGACATTGGGAACACCCAATGTTCCCCTGATATCACCAAGAATACCTCTCAAGCCAAAGGGTTCTGTGGGTGTCAGCATATGGGAATGCATGTGCTTTTATCTTGTGGTTACCACCAAAAAAAAACCCTGCAGGAATAAGTGACTAGAAAAGAAGAGTTTTTCAGCATTTAAAAAAAAAACTTACATGGGGAAAAAGCATCACGGGCTTGAAAGAGGGAGTATGGGTTTGATTTTATGCTCAACAGAGCTGCCATGGTGGCAAAACAGTTTATCATTTCCTAGTAATTTTTCAGAAAACTCATGAATATTGATGAGGAAGAATAAGGAACATGCATAATGAGGAATGTCTCATAAACATATATTGGGTGTATGGAAGACTGCCAAGCAATGTCATCACTAAGGGTGTATTGTTTCGTACAACAATGAAAAGGAGGGTGAATGGAAGGCAAGGGTATTTTGTGCAGTTTCTTTTTTTTTTAACATAATTTTTATTTTGATCATAGTGGCTTACATATTGTTGACAATAATATTTTAGTTACATATTTACATAAGATCAAAGGGGATTCCCATCACCGGTTTGTCTTCCCTACTCCTCCCTTTTTGTCCTACCACCCATATCCTCTTCCCTCACCCCTAGGGCTGCTAGAATATGTGGTCCCCTCTGTACCTATCCTATTACTTCGTAGTCTTACACCTGTTTGGTCCTGATGCCTCCTTTATTTCCCCCTCTAGTTAGGAGGCAGGAGAAGGTAGTTCAAGTTATGTGGTTTTGTTTGAAGAGGAGAAAAGTGATAAACTGGGGTAAAAGTCTAATACGCCGGAAATAAGCAAAATTCTTCTAGAGGCTCTTGTCATCGATTTGAGAGGTGAAGGAGAAAAAGAAGGTGAAACACTCGACCCCTACGAAATGCAGTGTCAAATATCTATTAAGAGTTCCAACGCGAACGCTAAGCACCACCAGAACAGAACAAAACCAACAAATACACAACCAAAAAACAAACAAACAAACAAACAAAAACAAAAAAAAATGCCGCGATCTTGAGATAGGCACCATGGCATAGCACATGAAGAGGGAAAAGAAGGGGCCAGAGAGATAATATAGAGGCAAGGCGTCTGCCTTTCATGCAGGAGGTCATCGGCCCGAATCTTGGTGCCCCACATGGTCCCTCATGCCTGCCCGAAGCAATCTCTGAGCCCGGAGCCAGGAAAAATCCCCGAGCGCTGCCTGGTGCCTCCCAGAAATCTGAAAGAAAGAAAAAAAAAAGATAAATGGGGCAATAACTTCAATAACCACACTAAAACAAAGAAATCGACCAAAAATAAATAGGTAAATAAAATGATAATAGTAGTACATGAAGATAAAAAGTAATATATGAAAAATAAACAAGATTTTTCCCCCTGCCCAGGCACAGTAAATATTGGGGTCATTCAAAAAGGGATTCACATGACCTAAGATGTATGGGGTTTCTCCGCCCTTGGAGTATATTGTCATGGGATCCACTATAGACTCTGTTCATGATCCTTTATTCTCCCGGTGGTCCATTTGTGATGTTTGGGAGGCTTCTGGTCCTTCCTGGGTGATATAGTGAGTCTTCTGTATCTAGCAATCTCAGTATCGGCACAGTTACAGGGATGGGACTTATGATGAAGTCAGTCTTAGTGGTTGTAGAAGTCCTGTTCCATCAATATCATTTTAGTCCATCTTCTGTGGTTGTTGGTCTTGTCTTGGCACTAAACCTGGGATGGCACCTAGGATAATGCCTTTCCTTGTGTTTCCAGAAGCCCCATTCCGTTGCAATGGTCTCTGCCAGACCTTTGGAACTGGGATCATGGTTGTTGTGCAGGTCGTAGCTCAAACCCTAGATTAGGGCTTTTTTATTGGTCCCAAGATATATACAGTCTGGTCATGGTTCTAGCAGCCAGTCCTCTGCAAATCGCGTTCTTGGTTTTTGGACCTACCAGCGGGTGACAAGTCTTCTGATTTTGTCTTATCAGTGGCTAGAGGGCCAGGATAACCTGCTCTTAAGTCAAGTTGTTCCCCTTTTCCTCGTTGTCAGGATATCATATTAGAGCTGGCACTCGTTGGTGTTCCAGCAGTAATAAGGTTGTCCTGGATGGGGTTTGTTACTTGCAGCTGTTGTGAAGGACTGTGCCATTTCTGTGACTGGGATCCAGGGTTCAAGGTTCGATGAATGGGATCTAATCTCCTGAAGTCTAAGTTGATTCCACATGACATAATTTCAAGGTAGGAGTTATCCCTGTATTGTAAAGAACTATGAGTTTCTATCTCTAGTAGATAAGAGCTCTTTTTTTTTTTTTTTTTTTTTTTGGTTTTTTGGGCCACACCCATTAGATGCTCAGGGATTACTCCTGGCTACGCGCTCAGAAATTGCCCCTGGCTTGGGGGGACCATATGGGACACCGGGGGATCGAACCGTGGTCCTTTCCTTGGCTAGCGCTTGTAAGGCAGACAAAGAGCTCTTTTTTATGTGAGAGATTTCCCCTTTTTTTTTTAGTGTTCCTTTGCAGGGAGAAATGGTGCTACGTTATATTGTTGGTGCATTTGGGGGTGGACAGAGAGGAAAACAAAAACAGGTCATATACCCAAAAAAGATTAAAACAAAACAAAACAAAACCAAAAAAAAAAAAAGATAGGATTAAAAATGTATGTGCTCACATATGTATATGTGACCAGAATATGTGGACCAGAAAATTAACGGAGTATTTAAAGGACCAAAGAGGTGCAAAAGACTACCTTACATTTGGGGAAAGGCAGGTAAAGAGGAGGTGTAATACAGGTCTTATGTTTATGTTGGGAGTACAGGTTTTTCTGTTGTCTTTTGGGTTTTTCTTGTAGTGTGTGGGTTCCCAGGCACCTTTCCATCACACCCCCTGACCTTCTTCAGATTGGTGAAAGATTTGTGGCAGGGAGGTCTTGGTAAGAGTTCCTGCATTGGGGCTACTTTTGGGCCTAAGTCCGGTTTCAAGTAGCAGTCCACCTTAGGGGAAGATGGTAGGGGGCACCGCGCAGCATGGGTCCACAGTAGAGTTAGCTGCTTTTTCTTGCAGGAAACGAAGTGTGGGTTTGACTGGGTGTCTCTTCGTTTGGGTACTGGGTACTGGTTCATTGAGGTAGGAGGTCAATCTTGATGCCTAATAAATTTAGGACTGAGGGTGAAGAGTGTTAATACAGTGGGAAATATGGATGGGAATGAGGGATGAGGGGGTAGTTGGATTTCCAAAGGGGGGAAAGGGGAAGGTATATGGTAGGAGTAGGAAGGGAGAGAAGAGAAAATACATTAGAAAGGAAGGGAAAAGAGGAAAGAAAGAAAGTAGAGAGAGGAGTAGAGAAGAAATGATAAAAAAAAAAGTAGTGAGAAGAGAGGAGAGAATAGCAAGGGAGTGTTAGTTTGCTTGAGCGTGTTCGGTGAGTATAGTCTGTAGTTTAAGTCTGTATGTCATGGTTACTGCTTCGGTGATCTGATTGGCCACGTGCTTCGATTCCTAAAAGAAGGTATAACCTTGAAATAAATTGTATGTTAAAGGGTTTTCTCGGGACCATCTCGTAGTACCAGCTAGGTATGGTATCTCATGTGGCATCCCGAGCTGCCATCTTAGTTTGTCCACCCTTTGTATCGAAGGATGCCTGTGGGCAGAAAAGCTGAGAGGTTATTTTAAATATAGTAATATAAGGCATTAAAACATGATGTTATGGGATGATTCCATTGGAGTCAGCGATTTCCCATGGCATTCTTTACCTGTAATCCTGATTGCGATCTCCAAGGGATTATTGTGGGCCTTTGTCGTAGAAGGCTGATTATATACCTGTTCTCTCTATGCTGTTGTTTCTGGTGTTGCTGCTTTCTTTGTGGTATAATGCAGTCAAGGGTTTGCGTTGTTCCTTTTTTTCATGTATTTTGGGCGCTGCACTCGAGTATATGTTGGCTATTACAGTGTTTAGAGTTTCTACCTTTTAAACCCTATTATTTGATTGTTGAGTGTTAGATGTGTATAAGGTGTATGTTCTAGGTGCTTCAGAATAGTGCTATCATTCTGTGTTTATCTTTGGTCTTCTGACTTACTTCGTTTAACATAACATGTTCTAGATCCATCCATGTTGCTGCAAAGTCTGTGATTGTATCATTTCTGACTGCCATGTAATATTCCATTGTATATATGTACCACATCTTAATGATCCATTCATCTTTTGTTGGACATCGAGGTTGGTTCCAAGACTTGGCTATTATACTGAGTGCTGCTATAAATAGTGGGGTGCACACGTATTTTGGAATGAATGTCCTTCCAAGTTGGGGGTATATACCTAGGAGAGCAATTGCTGGGTCAAATGGCAGCTCAATTCTGAGTTCTTTGAGCACTCTCCAGACTGTTCTCCATAGGTGTTGGACTAGGGGGCATTCCCACCAGCAGTGGATGAGAGTTCCCTTCATACCACATCCCCGCCAACAGAGATTGTCCCCGTTATTTTTGATGTGAGCCATCCTTACTGGTGTAAGGTGGTATCTCATTGTTGTCTTGATTTGGATCTCTCTGATGATGAGTGAAGGGGAGCATGTTTTCATGTGTATGTTGGCCATCCTTGTATCTTCCTCAGAGAAGTGTCTATTCATTTCATTTCCCCATTTTTTTATGGCTTTATTTGGTTTTGGGGGGCTCAGCTTTCTGAGTGCTTTGTATATTCTAGATATCAGTCTTTTGTCTGATATGTCGAGTGAAAAGATTTTTTCCCATTCTGTTAACTGTCTTCTTGCATTAAGTAAGGTTTCTTTCGCCATGCAGAAGCTTTTTAGTTTGATGTAGTCCCATTTGTTTATGTTTGATGCTAAAGTTCTTGCCATTGGTGCTCCATTCTCGAAGACCTTTTTGATATATAGGTCTTCGAGTGTTCTGCCTATTTTGTTCTCGATAAACTTTATAGATTCAGGTCTGATTTCAAGGTCTTTGATCCATTTTGAGTTGACTTTTGTATAAGAAGTGAGGTATGGGTCAATTTTCACTTTCGTACATGTGTTTTTCCAGTTGTACCAACACCATTTGTTGAAGAGGCTTTCTTTGTTCCATTTCAAGTTCCTGCCTCTTTTATCAAATATTAGTTGGCTGTATATCTGGGGATTTATGTCTGGGAATTCTGTCCTGACCCACTGGTCTGAGGTTCTGTGTCTGTTCCAGTACCATGCTGTTTTGATTACTATGGCTTTATAGTATAGTTTCAAGTTAGGTAAGGAGATGCCACCCAGCTTCTTGTGTTTTAGTATTTGTTTGGCTATCCTGGGTCTTTTGTGGTTCCAGATAAATTTTGAGATTGAATGTTCTATTTCTTTAAAGAAGGGTGTTTGAATTTGGATAGGGATTGCATTAAATCTATATAGTAGCTTGGGTAGGATAGTCATTTTGACTATGTTAATTCTACCTATCCATGAGCATGGGATATTCTTCCATTTCTTTAGATCCTCTTCAATTTCTTTCTGAAGTGTTTTGAAGTTTCCCTGGTATAGGTCCTTCACTTCCCTTGTAAGGTTGATTCCTAGGTATCTGATATTTTTAGATACTATTTTGAATGGAATTGTTTTTTTAATCTCTCTCTCCTCGACTTCGTTGTTTGTATATAGAAATGCTACTGTCTTTTGTGTATTGATTTTGTATCCAGCTACTTTGCTATATTGGTTGATTATTTCTAGGAGTTTTATTGTGGACTCTTTAGGTTTTTCAATGTATATCATCGTATCATCTGCAAATAGAGATAGTTTGTGTTCCTCTTTCCCGATTTGGATTCCTTTGATTCCCTTCTTTTGTCGGATTGCTATTGCTAGGACTTCTAAGGTTATATTAAATAAGAGCGGAGAGAGTGGACAGCCTTGCCTAGTTCCAGATTTTAGTGGGAATGCTTCTAGTTTCTCGCTATTAAGAATAATGTTGGCTGTTGGTTTTTCATAGATAGCTGTAACTATCTTGAGAAAGGATCCTTCTAACCCTATTTTGCTGAGTGTCCTTAACATGAAAGGGTGTTGGATTTTGTCAAATGCCTTCTCTGCATCGATTGATATGATCATGTGGTTTTTGTCTTTCTTGTTGTTGATGTGATGTATAATGTTGATTGATTTGCGTATGTTGAACCAACCTTGCATTCCTGGTATGAATCCCACTTGGTCATGATGTATGATCTTTTTGATGAAGTGCTGGCTTCGGTTTGCTAAGATTTTGTTGAGTATCTTTGCATCTATGTTCATTAGTGAGATTGGTCTGTAGTTTTCTTTTTTGGTGGTGTCTTTGCCATCTTTGGGAATGAGTGTGATATTGGCCTCATAAAAGGAATTGGGGAGGATTCCAGTTTTCTCTATGGTTTGGAAGAGCCTATGGAAAAGTGGTAGTAGGTCTTCTCGAAATGTTTGGTAGAATTCACCTGTAAATCCATCTGGGCCTGGACTTTTGTTCTTAGGGAGTTTCTTAATTACATCTTCAATTTCCTCTGAGGTGATTGGTCTATTTAGGATTTCTATTTCTTCCTTTTCCAGTCTTGGAAGATGGCATTTTTCTAGGAATCTGTCGATTTCTGCTGGGTTCTCTAGCCTAGTTGAGTATAGTTGTTCATAATATGATCTCAGGATATGTTGTATTTCTTGGGGTTCTGTTGTAATCTCTCCCGTATCATTTGTGATCCTACTGATTTGGGTGTTTTCCCTCTTTTTTTTGGTGAGTTTTGCCAGTGGTTTGCCTATCTTGTTTATTTTTTCAAAAAACCAACTCCTGGTCTCATTGATTTTTTTGTAATGTTTTCTTAGTTTCTATGTTGTTTATTTCTGCTCTGGTTTTTATTATTTCTTGCCTTCTGGACGTGGTTGGGTTTCTCTGCTGCTGCTGTTCCAATTCCTTGAGGTGATCATTTAAACTGTTGATTTTATTGTTTTCTTGTTTCTTGACATAGGCCTGTATTGCTATGAGTTTCCCCCTAATTACTGCTTTTGCTGTGTCCCACAAATTTTGACAAGTTGTCTCCTCATTATCATTTGTCTCAAGGAATCTTTTTATTGCTTCCTTGAGTTGTTCTTTGATCCAGCTGTTGTTGAGCAGCATGTTGTTTAATCTCCAGGTATTAGTTTTTCTCCATTGTTTCTTCTTGACGTCAATTTTGACCTCTATTGCATAGTGGTCTGATAGGGTACTTCTAATGATCCTTACATTTGTGGTCTTATATAGGTTGGCTTTGTGTCCTAAGACATGATCAATTCTGGAAAAGGATCCATGTGGGCTTGAGAAAAATGTGTATTCTGCTTTCTGGGGATGGAGGGCTCTATATAAGTCTATTAGCCTTAGATCTTCTAATTTTTCATTTAGGTCTCTTATTGCTTTGCTATTTTTCTGTTTGGTGGATCTGTCTATTCGTGATAGTGGAGTATTGAGGTCCCCTACTATTATCACATTTCCCTTCATGTGTTTCTCCAGGTTTGTGAGCAGTTGCCTCACATATTTTGCTGGCTCTATATTAGGTGCATAGATATTGACCAGAGTTAGTACTTCTTGATCTAATGTTCCCCTGATCAGTAGGTAGTGACCGTCTTTGTCTTTGATCACTTTCTTGAGATTGAATGCAATTTGGTCTGATATAAGAATGGCTGTCCCTGCTCTTTTTTGTTTTCCATTGGCCTGTATAATTACTTTCCATCCCTTTATTCTAAGCCGGTGCTTATCCTGTAGTTGTAGGTGTGTTTCTTGGAGAAAGCAGAAGTCTGGTTTATTTTTCCTAACCCAGTTTTCTACTATGTGTCTTTTTATTGGAGAGTTTAGTCCGTTAACATTTAGGGAAATTATTGAGCGAGAGGACTGTTGTGCAGTTGTATTGTGTGGAGTGGTTGATGTTATAATCAGGGGTTTGGATTGTGTAATTCGTCTCTGAGTAGGTCGTTTAATATTGGCTTAGTTTGCACAAATAGTTCAAGTTCGTTCATGTTTGAGAATGTTTCTAGTCTGCCCTCCCATATGAATGATAGATTTGCTGGGTATTGGACCCTGGGTTGGAAATTTCTTTCATTCAGTCGTTTAAATATGACATTCCACTGTCTTCTTGCTTGGATTATTTCAAATGGGAGATCTGGTTTGATTCTTATGTCCTTTCCTTTGTACTTGAGGGTTTTTTTCTCCCTTATTGCTTTAAGGAGTTCCTCTTTCTCTTTGTTTTTTTGCCATTTGGATTATTATATGTCTTGGTGTTGGTTTATTCGGATCTATTTTATTAGGGATTCTCTTGGCTTCCTGGATTTGTCCTGAATTTTCTTTCCAGAGGGTGGGAAAGTTCTCTGTTATTATCTCCCTGGCTACCTGTTCTTCCCCTTTCCCTATTTCCTCCCCTTCTGGTATACCCACGATTCTTAGATTGTTTCTTTTGTCCTTGTTCATTAGATATTGGATTTTTCCTTCCAGTGCTTTGCCTTTTATTTCTTTGTTGGTTTCTTGATCATTTTTTGTTTGCAGTTTTCCTTCGAGTTCTTCAATGTGCTTCTCTAACTCTGTGTTTCTGCTCGTAAGGCTTGTTATTTTGTCTTTTAATTCCTTCATTTCTTTTTGTATGGACTCTCTCATGTTCTTTGACATTGCTTCTTTAATTTGGCTGATTCGCTCATCCAAGGATTTCTTATATTCAGTAGCTAGGGTTTCTTTGATTCCTTTTATTAATTCTTGCATTTCCTTCCTCATGGCCGCTTTTAGGTCTTCTTCCCCTGGATCTGTGCGTTTTGGTGGGCTTGGAAACTTGCTAGGGTTTGTCATGGTGTCTCCCGATATTAGGGATCTCCTTGATTTATGCATATTTCTTTGTATTTAATAGTGTGCTTTGGAGTGCTGTGGCTTCTAATTTCGGCCTGCTTTGGTCCCCTGTGGTGTGAAGATGGGTCCCTTTCCTGAGGGTGGTTCTAGAGGGGGCTGTTGGGTGAGCTTGTTGGACTTAGCTCTTTCTTCTCCCCTTTGCTACTTAGCTGTCAGCCTTGCCTTGCTTTTAGGATTCTTTTCTGTTCCTTGTTTCAGTCAGCGGTGCAGTTCCGCTCCTGACCACAATGGTTGCTGGCGCTGTTGAGCCTAGCTCTCTGTCCTCCCTCCTCTCTCTGGGTGTTTATGGAGCTCCGCCCCCTCCAAGCCTCTGCCAGCCCCTTCTCCGCTGGGTTCGGGCTTCCTGGCTCTGGGCGGGACGCTCACCCGGCCCCTTCTCCACTAGGTTCGGGCTGCCTGGCTCTGCCAGTTTCTACCTGATACTATATGGTTGTGATACTGGGAGTCTTATCAGTACTCAAGTGTTCTCAAGGCTCTGTCTTTTTGAGGGACGATGCTAAGGACCACTTCCAATTTTGTGCTCAAGACTGAGTCCTGGGGTGCTCAGGAGATCATATATGGTGTCAGGAATTTGAATCAGTTTTGTGGCTGCTACAGCCACATGGAAGGTCTTGCCTTCTTACCATCTCTCTCAGCCCCATTAAAGTTCTGTCTTATCCCAAGGATAAATGCTCAAAGAATGGAACAAGATAACTCTTCCATAGAATGGCTATCACAACCTTTAAACTATAGTTCTCAGGGCAGTGCATTTTAGGTGTTGCTAACTTCCAATAGTTCTAAAATGGGAAAGGGGCAGAGAAAAGGAATCAAGGGGACAAAAAATCTTTCACATAATCATATACTAATACTCAACTTTGAACAAGGTACATTTATGCGAGGCAAGGTACATTTATGCGAGGCAAGGACAGACTAGAAAATCAGTGTTTGGTTTCCATCTTTGATCCTGAAATAAATTGCTTGATCATCGCCAATTATTTGATCCATGAAAATAGCAGCTACATAAAATGCTATTACTGCACATACCAAGTCAGCAGGAACTATCCCTCTCAAATACACACATTCACACACATACACACCCACAACACAATGATGGGCCCCATGAAAAACATCCTTCCAAGGCCATATATTGGACAGTCTTGTAATCATCTAAAGGAGAGCCCTCTATTGTGTGATGCAGAATCTTTCAAGATCCCTTGCATGATGTTCATAATTTTGTTCATAAATCTCCCAGCTTGTTTACCTCATTAATTCAGTCTATATCAGTGTAGTGGGAAATTGAAGTAATCAACCAAATAATGAACACCTGAAAATTTTTTAGTGAGAAGTCTGGAATTAGGCAGATAAGCTGGTGATATTAGGCAAAATGATTGGAAAATAACCCTTCTTTCCAACTTGTTAAATCTGCACGCAAGCACACCCAGGCACCTGCACATACACATGCAGCTATAAAG
Organism: Suncus etruscus; assembly: GCF_024139225.1. Lineage (NCBI taxonomy): Eukaryota > Metazoa > Chordata > Mammalia > Eulipotyphla > Soricidae > Suncus > Suncus etruscus. The sequence goes on from NC_064856.1 coordinate 100,499,075, forward strand.
TTATAGGAATCCAAAACTATGTGATGTAATATAATATACAATTTTAATTAAGCTGAAAGGATGCCTCTCTCCCATAGTGTCCATGTTTCTTGGGCATGAAGAGTTAGAGACGTCAGAAGAAATCAATGTGAATTAGAGAGAGAACAAACACTACTGCAAACATATTTAAGGGTCTTTTTCTATTAGCCACTATGTGTGAGAGTGTGTTTGTGTGTGAGAGAGAGGGGGGGGGAGAGACAGACAGACAGACAGACAGAGAGCTTCTTTTCTGCTCCCAACCCCCTTCAAGGTGAAGTCAAGATCAAAGATTCTTAAAGAAAAAACAAAAGATACTAAGCATTCTCTCCAGAGACTTTTCAAAGGGAAGAGATTATTAGACCTTGCTGGAGAGCTCTCTCTCTTTCATTGATAAGATATGCAAAGTAATTGTGAACAATTATCCTACACCTGGGTTCAAGCTGCTGCAAGGAAGCTCTCAGTCTGAGAAAACATTTTAAGGACTAGAGGGACTTCACACCATCAGTGAATGAGTTCCTTTCTCCCCACATTCCTGCCAGCAGCCACCACTAATTGTTCTTGTTCTTTGTGATGTGTGCCAGTCTTTATGGTATGAGATAGTACCTCGTAGTTCTTTTGATTTGCAACTCCCTGATGATTAGCTATGTGGTGTAACCCCTCTCACAACTTCCTGTCTATCTTACCTGGATGGGAGGGCATGTGACGGATAACAAAGAGGTTGCCTCAGAGGGAAAGGAGAGAAAGAAAGAAAAGAAATATGCAGCATGGAGATGAAAGACAGGTTGGGTGTAGAGAGGCTGCTTAGCTTAGAGTCATGTGAGATATGGACATGGCGGTTAGGGCCTTATTAAAACTTCATGTCTCCTAAAATCTGACTCCTGTGGATCATTTCTTCTCCATTATCCTGAACCTACAGAACCACCAGGCTGAAAGGGGCTGAAGGCACTGGGCTGAGAAAGGCCTCACCATTCATCCATCCATGAAGATCAAGGACTTTATAATTAATATTTAATTTAATACAACAATGTGGAGCATTTTTATGTGCCTTTTAGCCATTTATATTTCTTCCTTGAGAAATAGTTTGTTCATTTCTTCTCCCCATTTTTTGATGGGATTATATTTTTTTTGTTAAATTCAGTAAGTACCTTGTATATATTAGATATTAGCCCCTTATCAGATGGGTATAGGGAGAATAGTTTCTCCCATTGTGTGGGTAGCTTTTGTATTGTCCTCACTATTTTCTTTGTGGTGCGAATGCTTCTCAGCTTAATATAGTTCCATCCGTTTATTTCTGCTTCCACTTGTTTGGAGAGTGATGCCTCCTTGAAAATGCCTTTAGTCTCAATGTCATGCAGTGTTTTACCTATGTGTTATTTTATATACCTTATGGTTTCAGGTCTGATATCAAAGTGTTTAATCCATTTGGATTTGAACTTTGTGCATGGTGTTAGATGGAGGTCCAAGTTCACTTTTTTGCATGTAGCTGACTAGTTGTGACAACACCACTTGTTGACGAGGCTTTACTTGCTCTATTTTGCATTTATTGTCCCTTTATCAAAGATTAATTGATTGTTTGTCTGGGGAACATTCTCTGAATACTCGAGTTTATTCCACTGATCTGAGGACCTGTCTTTATTCCAATACCATATTGTTTTAATGACTATTGCCAACCTTTATGGAAAAAATATGGAGATTCCTCAAAAACCTGGAAATTGAGCTTCCATATGATTCAGCTATACCACTTCTAGAAACACAGAAACAAAATACAAAAAATGCCTTCCTCACACCTGTATTTGTTGCAGTACTATTTACACTAGTCAGAATCTGGAAACAACCAAGATGCCCTTCAACAGATGAATGACTAAAGAAACTGTGATACATATACATACTGCAGCCTCAGGAGAGATGAAGTCATGAAATTTTTCTATATATGGATGGGCATGAAAACTATCATGCTGAGAGAGAGAGAGAGAGAGAGAGAGAGAGAGAGAGAGAGAGAGAGATTATACTCTCACTCAACTATGGGTTTTAAGAAAAATAAAAGACATTGTAATAATGCCCAGAGAATTTAAGGGTGAGGGCTGGAAGGAACAACTCATGATATTAAGCTCACCACAGAGTGGTGAGTGCAGTTAGAGAAATAACTACACTAACAATTATCATGACATTGTTTATGAGCGAGAGAAATAGAATGCCTGTCTCAAATACAGGCAGGGGGTGAGGAAGGAGGAAAATGGGGGTCATTGGTGGTGGGAATATTGTACTGGTGAAGGAGGGTTTTCTTTTTTATGACTAAAACCCAACTATAATCACGTTTATAATCATTGTGTTTAAATAAAGGCATTTTTTAAAGACCTGGAGAGATAGCACAGTGGCGTTTGCCTTGCAAGCAGCTGATCCAGGACCAAAGGTGGTTGGTTCGAATCCTGGTGTCCCATATGGTCCCCCATGCCTGCCAGGAGCTATTTCTGAGCAAACAGCCAGGAGTAACCCCTGAGCACCACTGGGTGTGGCCCAAAAACAAAAAAAAAAGATACTTTTTTAGAAAAGAAAAATTATATAAATGAATATATTAAAAAAAAAAAACATTTTAAGGAAGACAAGTTTTCTTGGACTCAGACTGTTACAAAACAAAAGTTTAGTGAGATTTTAATGAGGCTGGGAGAATACCAAAACTATAATTGTATAGGAAGGGCAAATTCAGGGGACCTGAGATTTTCTTCTAGAAAGTCTTTTTATTTTATCTAACTTCCCTAGAAGCCTTCATGTAAGTTAATGTTTGCTGTTAAAATCAAGCAAGAATCGATTCTTAGGGAAGGAGAGATAGTTCATGGTCTGAGCAAATGCTAAGGTTTAATCTCAGTACCCCACTGTATCCGAGCACTATCAGATGTGGCTCAAAATACAACATGGAAAAATACATGTGATTATATTCTCACAAACTCAGACTCTTGTCCTTCCTTGAGTATCTAAGATTGGAGGTGGGAGACAGAAGACAAAATGGCTGAGTTGAGAAGATTTTATTTAAAAGAAGGAAAAAGAGGACAAGAAAGCTCCCATTTTATGGGGTCTTCTAGGTAACCTAGCTCTTTTTTTTTTCCCATAGAGTAAAGGATGTCCACATCTTTTTATATCATCATAACAAGGGGAATGGTTGAGCACTTTTCACTGAGTTTGACGCAGCAGGGTGATGAAATAAAGCTCAGGGAAGAACAGGATATTAAGATGATTCATTTCTGAAGTGGGGCAAAAAAAAAAAAAGATGATTCATTTCTGGGCCCATCCTATGACATTCCATCTTTACAAACTGGTTTATCTAACCCGGCCTCATTTTACCACTCCTATCACTTGGATAACTGAAATAAAGGTACTTTACCTTATTCATTTGTTCCTTGATTTGTAGGCCATGAAAGTGTTAAAAACATTTTTTTTAAAAAGAGGAACCATGGTTCTTCAAACTGAATGCAAGCTTTGCATAAAGTAGCCTCCTTGAGTTCCATCCTTGATACCTCATGACCACCTGAGCACTTCCAGGAGTAATTTCTATGTATCTCCCAAGCACAAAGAAGAAAAGAAGAAAAAAAGAAAAGAAGGAAGGAAGGAAGGAAGGAAGGAAGGAAGGAAGGAAGGAAGGAAGGAAGGAAGGAAGGAAGGAGGGAGGGAGGGAGGGAGGGAGGGAGGGAGGGAGGGAGGGAGGGAGGGAGGGAGGGAGGAGGAAGGAAGGAAGGAAGGAAGGAAGGAAGGAAGGAAGGAAGGAAGGAAGGAAGGAAGGAAGGAAGGAAGGAAGGAAGGAAGGAAGGAAGGAAGGAAGGAAGGAAGGAAGGAAGAAAAGGAGGGAGGGAGAGAGGAAGGGAGGGAGGGAGGGAGGGAGGGAGGAGGGAGGGAGGGAAGAGGAAAGAAGAAAGAAAGAAAGGAAGGAAGGCTCCCAAGCACAAAAAAAAGAAAAAGGAAGGAAGGAAGAAAGGAAAAAAGGAAGGATGGAAGGAAGGTAAGAAAGGAAGGAATGGAATGAGGGACAGAAGAAAGAAAGGAATGGAGATAAAGAAAAGAGGGAGGGAGGAAGGGGAAGGAAAGAAAGAAGGGGAAGGGAGGGAAAGGAATGGAGAGAGGGGAAGTGATGTAGGGAGATTGAGGAAGAAAGCAAGGAACCAAAATGAGGTTCATACAAGCCCCATTAAATTTAAAACCTAATTTAACTACAATTTTAGCCTCTTACCAAAGAGGTTTTATAAACTAATCAGTCTTGAATTTCCTTACTAATTCAAGTGAAATAATCTGCATAATACTGCCAGAAATCCCCTAAGAAGAGAAGGCTGAGTCTGAATTAAATTTCTTTTTTCATTTGTTGTTTTTGTTTGTTTGTTTGGGAACACACTTAGGGGCACTTAGGGTTACTCCTGGCTCTGTGCTCTGAAATCACCCCTGGCAGACTATGGGGACCATATGAGGTGCCAAGGAACAAACCCATGTTGGCCTAGTACAAGGCAAATGCCCTTCCCACTGTGCTATCACTCCAGTTCCTGAATTCAATTTTGTTTTGTTTTGTTTGGGGGTCACAATGAGCAGTGTTCAGGGGTTACTCCAAACTCGAGGCTCTGTGCTTGAGGGTTGATCCTTCAGGAGATTATGCTATGTCTGAGTTTCCTAGAAACCAAGTAAGTGAGCTAGCCTAGTGAGTTTCTTCCAAGATTAATAATCTCTTCTGTTTAGCTAATAATTTTGTCCCACACTCTTTTGACTGTCTACATAAATTTACACATATATTTATATATATAAACTTTTCTGCATAATCCCTTATAGAACTTTTTTCTTGAAATGCTGCCAGATTCATGTGCCTTTATCAAGTCAATTAAATATCCATATTATTTTGAGTAACTTTGGTTTGGTTTAGTAAAGTGTTTATTTTGTTTGTTTTAGTTTGGGGGCCACACATGACTGTGTTCAAGGTTTACTTCTGGTTCTGTGCTCAGGGATCACTCCTGGAAGTACTCAGGGTGCTCATCTAAGGTATTGGAGATCAAACCTGGGTCTGCTAGATGCAAAATGAACTCCCTACCATCTATACTGTCTCTCTGATCCCATTATTCTCCATTCTTTGGGGCAGGGGGCTGGGGAAGGGTTAGGCCCAAGATGTTAAGAAGCTATGCTTGGAAGTTTTCAGACGACCATATAACATACAGGAGATCCAGCCATAATCAAAGCAAAAATTCCTTACCTCCTATACTATCTCTCCGGCCTTGAATTTTGTCTTTCAACAATAGAAATAACTAAATCAACTGAACTGTTTATATAAATATTACAAACATTCATTCATTTCAAAATGTATCTGAAACTTGGGACATGAGTCTGTCTTTTTGACATTCAAGTGTGAAGAATCAAACAATTGTGGTCTTCTTATGACATCTAATGTAAAAGATACATGGAATATGACATAAGCAAATGAAAAATATTAAGGAACTATGCTACTGATCAGAAATTGCAAGGGTGCGGGAGATCCTGGTTGAATCCGACTTCCACATGATGCCCCATATGCAAAGAGCACTTAAACACCTCTTGGTGTGGTCCAAAAATAAAACAAGCAGAAGTAGGGCCCAAAGAGATAGTGCAACAGGTAGGTTGCTTGGCTTGCAAGTGACCAACCTAAGCCCCTAAGATCCCACATGCTCCCCAATCCCACCAGAAATGATCCCTGAGCATAGAACCAGGAATAAGTTCAGAAAACCACTGGGTGTGGCCCCCAAACAATAGAGAAATAGGAAATGGGGAGATAGCACAGGGTCTGTGGTGCATTTTTAGAATGAGTCAGTGGCCTGTGTCCAATTGTGGAATCTATCCGTTATCTGCAGATTACTGCAATTATCTGCAAGGCTGCCTGCTGCTTGGCTACTGCTCGGCTGCAGGAGCCACAATGTTGGCTACATCGCTACTTGGCTTCATGGTTGCAAGGGCCCGACCTGCAAGGCTCACAATGGCCTGAGCCCAGCTGCCTGTTGGGGCCAGATGCTCACCCAGAAACGTCAATTTGAAACTGCCCAGGTGCCTCCAAAGCCCAGGGGGAGAGAGGAGAGAATTCTAATGTCTGAAGCCTGCCGCTGTCCAGGGGGGTTCAGAGAGAGAGAGAGAGAGAAATTCACTGACCAGAGGGGGCCTGCTGAGGCCTGCAGAGACCTATAGATTCAGGTTCGAGAGAGAATAGAAAATGAAGTATAGATACAGAGCAGGCAGCATCTCTCTGATGCTTTATCTCTGGCACTCTGGGAACAGCCGGTGCTACTCTGGTCACACTACTTTGGGTCCCCTCTCTAGCTGTTCAAGTTTTTCTTTTTATACCCAGAGTAACAAGAGACCATGTCCAAGGGGCATGTCCAGGTCCAACTCTCATTACATTAACAAATTCCCCTTTTATGTTATTAATTATTATTGTTATTATTATTATTATTATATGTAGTTATCCTCAGTAGTCAGTGGAGTTCACTCAAATGATGGTCTGTAAAAGCCATATGGTTGTCAGTTGCATTTATTTATTGACAGTTCATTTAAAAGCTCTAAAGATCCTTTTCTTCTTGAAATCCTTATAGAATCCAGGGTATAATTGAGCTGTTCAGGGTGCCAGCTGCAGAATCACACCAATATCTACAAGTTGCTGCAGTTATCTGCAAGTCTTGCCATAAGCTGCAGAGCTATAAGGCTACAAAGCTGTTTGGCAGCACCATGTGACTCTCAAATACCACTAGGTGTGGTGCCTATGGTCTTTAGCAAGCCTTAGCCTTAGTTAACTTTGTTAACTTAGTTAACTCAAGCCTTAGCCTTTAGTTGTCTGATTGCCAAGTATCAACAGGAGTGGTTCTTGGCTGGCCTGAACTCTGGGGGCATAACAAAATATTCAGAGAAAACTCAACTGAGTTCAATTAAAAGGTGTTAGACCTTCATCTAACACCATGCACAAAGGTCAAATCCAAATGGATTGAAGACCTTAATATCAGACCTAAAACCATAAGGTATATAGAACAACACATAATTAAGACACTGCATGACATTGAGACCAAAGGCATCTTCAAGGAGGAAACAGCACTCTCCAAACAAGGGAAATAGAAATAAACAGATGGGACTATATTAAGCTGAGAAGCTTCTGCACCACAAAGAAAATAGTGGCAAGGATACAAAAGCCACCCACAGGATGGGGGAAACTATTTACCCAATACCCATCAGATAAGGGGCTAATTTCAAAGATAAAAAGGTACTGACTGAACTTAACAAGAAGAAAATAGCTAACCCTATCAAAAAATGTGGCAAAGAAATGAGCAGACAATTTCTCAAAGAAGAAATACAAATGGCCAAAAGGCATATGGAAAAATGTTCCACATCACTATTCATCAGAGAGATGCAAATCAAAACAACAATGAGGTACCATTTCATGCCACAGAGACTAGCACATACCACAAAGAACAAGAACTATCAGTGCTGTGGATGTGGAGATAAAGAAATTCTCATTCACTGCTGGTGAGAATGGCATCTAGTCCAGCCCTTATGGAAAACAATATGGATATTCCTCAAAAAATTGGAAATTGAGCTCCCATATGATATAGCTATACCACTCCTAGGGATATACTCTAGGAACACAAAAACGCTATACAAAAATACCTTCCTCACACCTATATTTATTGCAGTGCTATTTACAATAGCCAGACTCTGGAAACAACCAACATGTCCTTCAACATATGAATGGCTAAAGAAACTGTGGTACATATATACAATGGAATACTATGCAGCCATCAGGAGAGATAAAGTCATGAAATTTTTCTATACATGGATGCACATGGAATCTATTATGCTGAGTGAAATAAGTCAGAGGGAAAGAGATCGACATAGAATAGTCTCACTCATCTATATGTTTTAAGAAAAATAAATGACATTACTATAATAATGCCCAGAGATAATAGAAGTATAGAAAGACAGGCTCACAATATGAAGCTCACCACAAGAGTGAAGAATGTAGTTAGAGAAATAACTACACTAACAACTACCATGACAATGTTAATGAGTGAGAGAAGTAGAATGCCTGTCTAGAATACAGGCAGGGGGGTGGGGGAGGAGTGAGGTGGGGGGGACATTGGTGGTGAGAATGTTGCTATGTTGCACTGGTGAAGGGAGGGTGTACTGATTATGACTGAAACCCACTACAAACATATTTGTAAATCATGGTGCTTAAATAGAGATATTAAAAAATTAATAATCAAGCCCAGAAGTTATCCAGAACCCCAGAAATTCTTACAGAGTGAGTAGAGTGTGTTTATAATGTAATTTAGTACAAGAATGAGTTTGAGGAATGGAGAGTGAAACCTCAACCAGTTGAACACACACTGCATGAGAGAAGCCCAGACTCAGTCCCTGCCATGTCCCCTAAGCACTACCAGGTGTAACACAGTCTAACCCACACCCACGCCTCTACAAATGCGCTTTGTCCAAAAACTGAAAGAAGGCATTAAGCAGATACTATTTGTTGTTGACCTGAATCGAAGAGAAACTTGTAGCTCATGAAATTTAAGCAACTCACCTAAAGTTACCTTACACCAGTGCTTCTCAAATAGTGGGGCGCGACCCCCAGGTGGGGCACGAGGCTCCATAAAAGGGGGTCGCGTTTGACCTTGGCAAACACTGTCATAGCAAGCTAAGCCCCCTGTTTATGTCTCTGTATTTCTCTGGCTGAGACTTGCAGCCAGAGTGTCCTGTTTCAACCCCACTTCGAAAAGCTATGCATTGCAAAACGTGCTCATTGTAGCCATTAATCCAGACATCACCTCTGATTAAAAATAAGCTCAAATTGTTTTATATATTTTTGTTTTGCAGGTTAAAGTTTTTTTTTTTAATAAAGATACTATTTACAGTCGCGCCCGGTGGGGTGTGAAAAATGTTTTCTTCTTCCTAGGGAGGCATGACAGAAAATAATTGAGAAGCACTGCTTTACACATATGAGCTGCTTTGGGACTTTTTCCTAAACTTTAGTTGTATTTTTTGGTAGATAAATGATTTAATTTTCTTCTAGGTAGTATAGAAAGGTTTTTATTCAAAAGCCTTCCCTTTTCCCTCTTCACATATTCTATTTCTCATCTCCACTCTCAGGTACTAACTAAAAGTGCTTTCCATTTGGATCTTGATGTCATTTAAATATTTATGCAAAGACAAACAATTTCATATTCTTATCCTTCTTTACAATAAACTCCTTTACAATATGATAAGTGCTAAAGTGTGTTTTATGAAGCATTTTACTGCTTCACTGAAAAAAAAATGTGTGCTAAGAAACTTCCCAGGGCATTACTTAGAAAAATGCTTATTTTGCATAACTACACTTTTGCAGAGATAGTACGAGCTTATGTAATAAATCTTCCACTGATGACAAACCAGGAGGCTTTTTCTAGGTCTTTGCTTTATATTGAATAACAATGCAGATTGCATGTGCCATGCATATCTCATTTTGCATAAGTGAGATCACAAAGAGTCATTGATCCAAATTGCCATATGATATTACCTTTCCCAGGCATAATACCTTTCTACTCTCATCAGTAGATCACAGAATATTTTCTTAAAAACTCATAAAAGGCAAAAAGATATCTTTAATAATTTATTAAAATTTAAAAAAGAAAAAAATGCATAAAAATATTTATAAACTTTTAGATTTTTCCCATTTGAAAAGGTAAGATATTATCTCTGTGCTGTTCTTAAATTCTCTGATTTCTCTTTATGTTGAAGTTCTTTAAAGTCTGGGCCATAAATTGTGATTTATTTTCTTCAGTTTGTCATTTGTAACCATAAAGGTCTGAGTGAGTTCATTGCCTATAGTGTTGAAAAAAACCAATGGTTCTCAGGCAAAACAAAAATAAAATAAAAAGTACTCAGTCCTCTTCTAATACCATGTATGAAAGTCAGATCAAAATGGATTAAAGGAGGGGCCAGAGCAATAAATAGGACAGAGGTAGGGTGTTTGCCTTCTATACGGCTGACCCAGGATGAACCTGGGTTTGATCTGGGAGCCAGGAGCAATTTCTGAGCACATAACCAGGAATAAATCCCCTGAGTGTCATCAGTGTGGCCCAAAAACCAAAAAAAAAAAAAAAAAAAAAAAAGATTAAAGGCTTAATATCAGACCTGAATTCATGATATTAAAGCTTGAGATTTCTTTAAGAAAAATACCACTGATCAAGCAAGAAGCAGCAAAAAATAAACAAATTGTACTACATTATACTGAGAAGCTTTTGCACCCCAAAAGAAATAATACAAAGATAGCTCACAGCCTGGGAGAAATTAATTGTCATCATTCACCTGACAAAGGGTTAATATCCAAGATATATAAAGCACTGGTAGAATCTACAGGAAAAGAATGAGAAAACAATCCTATGATGGGGCCGGCGAGGTGGCACTAGAGGTAAGGTGTCTGCCTTGCAAGTGCTAGCCAAGGAAGGACCGAGGTTTGATCCCCCAGCGTCCCATATGGTCCCCCCAAGCCAGGGACAATTTCTGAGTGCTTAGCCAGGAGTAACCCCTGAGCATCAAACGGTGTGGCCTGAAAAAAAACATAAAGAAAACAATCCTATGAAAGACTACTTGTAACAAAAGATGTGGCTAGGTCTCAAGAAAAAGTTTTAGTCATAAAATTCAGAATCTGCAAATAACCCAAGCACCTGAGAACAGAAAAGTGTACAGACAATGGAATACTACACAGCTCTTAGAAAAATAAAGTCATGAAATTCGTTTATACGTGGATGGATATGAAGAGAATTATGCGAAGTGAAATAAGTCAGAAGTATTCTGAAGAGGGATAGCCATAAAATGATCACACATTTTATATCTGTGGGATATAAAAAAAATAGAGTTGAGGGCCAGGAGAACAAGTTCATGGTAGGAAGCTTACCGCAAATAACAAAGGAATGCACTTATGGCAGAGAAGAGACAGCTATGACATGATAATTTTGAATGATCACCGTGGAAAGAAGTGGATGCTGAAAGAAAGTAGCATGATCTGTATGATACACCATCAATAACAATAGTACCTATCATGGGGCCGGACAGATAGCACAGCGTAGGGCATTTGCCTTGCAAGCAGCCAACCCAGGACCAAAGCTGGTTCGAATCTTGGCATCCCATATGGTCCCCCATGCCTGCCAAAAGCAATTTCTGAGCAGATAGCCGGCAGTAACCCTGGAGCTCCACCAGGTGTGGCCCAAGCCCCCACCCCCAAATAGTGCTTATCACAGTGTCTAAAAGGAAGCATGGAAGAGAGAGATAAAAAGAAAAATAAAGGAAAAATGTTTGCACCAAGGTAGGCAGAGTGAAGGGATAACATGAGGGAAACTGGGGACATTTGTGCTGGGAAAAGTATATTGTTTGTATGACTGAGATGCAATCAAACTCAACTTTGTAACTAGGTGTCTCATGGTGATTCAGGTAAAGAATTTATATTGAGGCCAGAGTGATAGCACAGCAGGTAAGGTGTTTGCATTGCACATAGCCAACCCAGGACCAACTCAGGTTCAATCTCTGGCATCCCATATGGTCCCTTGAGCCTGCCAGGAGTGATTCTGAGTGCAGAGCCAGACTAACCCCTAAGCATCATCACCACAAAAAAAAAAAATAAATAAAATAAAATGGATAGTTATTTTTAATGAAGATAAAGCTTTATTGGCAACAGCCAGTAAGTTGGAAGGTGGAGGGCTCTGGTTGTCAAACAGTCATCTTGTCTGCAGCATCGCAGAAAGTATTTTTTATGGGGCCGGAAAGATAGCATGGAAGTAAGGGGTTTGCCTTGCATGCAGAAGGACAGTGGTTCTAATCCAGGCATCCCATATGGTCCTCCGAGTCTGCCAGGAGCAATTTCTGAGCATAGAGCAGGAGTAACTCCTGAGCACTGCTGGTGTGATCAAAAACAAAACAAAACAAAACAAAAAAAGCATGTGTAGAAATGGGGGAGATGAGAGATCAGTGGCACCAGAATCAATAATAAATACCCTCATAGGCTGGTCCCTAAATGTACACTCCATTTTATATGGGAAGTTAAAGAAAATAAGCAGAAGACTTGCTGTCAATTCTATTCTTAATTTCTTTGGGTTCAGCTTCAATTTCTCTTTTGCTTCTATTTATCACACTTTGTTCTGTTGCTACCCATTTACAAAAGAAAGCATTTGGGTTTGGAACAACAGTGCAGTAGTAGGGGGTTTGCCTTGCACGTGGTTGACTCAGGATGGACTTGTGTTTGATCCCTGGCATGCCATATGGTCCCCCAAGCCAGGAGCGATTCTGAGCGCATAGCAGGAGTAAACCCTGAGCGTCATCGGGTGTGGACCAAAAAAAAAAATTATGTCTTTTTGAGTTCTTCAGAGATGTGCCAAATAATCAAACATACTTCAGACATATTAGTAAGAGAAAAGCTAGGAACATATTGATTGTCAACATGTATACCTCCTATTTACATGGCTTACGAAGTGGAGTCACTCAACCACATGGCTTCAGAGATCATCTTTAGGTGAGTTTATTTAAAAAAAAAGAGAGAATCAGCCCGGAGAGATAGCATGGAGGTAAAGCATTTGCCTTGCATGCAGAAGAACGATGGTTCAAATACGAGCATCCCATATGGTCCCCGAGCCTGCCAGGAGCAATTTCTGAGCATAGAGCCAGGAGGAACCCCTGAGCACTGCCGGTGTGACCCAAAAACAACAACAACAGCAAAAACCAAAGAAACAAATGAAAATAAAATAGAGAATATTGAGAAGCAAGGGAGGGTGAACTATAACCATGGTCAGAGGAGGCCTTGTAGATTGGCAGGTGAAGATTAAAGGTCGCTTTTTGCATGAAGCAGTAAGATCAGATAGTCCTCAGTACAGTGAAATGAGTCCCACTTACAGAAAAGTTTACATGCAAAGACTGAAGAGCTGGAACAGGGCTAAGACCTTGCAGGTCCTGAACCTTTTTTTCATCTCCTCCACTGCATATCTACTTTTATATCTCTGTTTATCTCCTCCACTGCATATAGTTTTCCAAGCACCTCTAACTACAGAGCCAGGAACATCCCTGGGCCCCGTTGGAGTGTGACTCAAGTTTCTTCAGCCAAATGTTTACAAATGTTACAAAACATCTTACAAATGTTTGAAGGATGTTAGGATCTAAGATTTAGAATTAACTGTAATCTGAAGGTTGATGTTAGAATATGGCGTGCCTTTTGTTAGAGATAACATTGCTTTGGCTTCCCTACTCTTCTTGCTTAAGGGAGTTAACCGAAGTAAACCTGGTTTTTTTGTGAGTCTAAAACAGCATGACAGACTTTAGTTTTAAGGTATAAAGACTAGGCCCAGAAGAGTAGCCTGTTCCTGGTGCCAGATTCTAGGGGTAAATGCCAGGAAATACATCCATATAAGGCTAAACAGTAGCTGAAAAATGGCCAGATGAAACTGCACCCTGGATCTATAGCAATGGACAGATAGTCAGATGATAAAGCACCCTGGATTTGGAGATTCCTGATCACCCCTAACTGAGCTTACAGCCCACAAAACCATTTGTCTAATGCTACATTTGAACTACAACCAATCGTAACCCAACCTTATACTAAGGACCAATAACTTTTTAAAAATTCATTACCTGGGGTCTGAGAGATAGCACAGCATTAGGGCATTTGCCTTGCATGCAACCAATCCAGAACAGAAGGTGGTTCGAAACCCAGCATTCCATATGGTCCCCATGCCTGCCAGGAGAATTTCTGAGCGCAGAGCCAGGAGTAACTGCTGAGCATTGCCCGGGTGTGACCAAATAAATAAATAAATAAATAAATAAATAAATAAATAATCTACCTGAAGGTGGAAAAACCCCTAGACTGAGCCCTAGGTATCCTTTAATTTTGTCCTGTGAGCCATTCTTGTGGTCCTCAATCCTTAGGAGATGTTGGACCCCAACATGATGGAATAAAGTTCCTTGCATTTTTATTACTGTCTGTCTCCTTGGTGGTCTTTTGAGTGATAGACCCTGAGTTCTGGGCAGGTCCTGATTCATTATCACTATGAACCTTAAATATTACTGTGAAAGATTTGTAATTCACTTCGCCCACAATAAAAATTTAAAAATATATATTTTTTCACATAATTGATTAATTAATATTTATTTTTATTAATTATATCTCATATAATATTAATTCCGTGTGGAAATTAGGAACTACTTCTGGCCCAGTTCTTGGAACTGACTCCTGGTCAGAAGGTCACAGAGGCGAAGAGATAGGATAGCATAGGGTGTTTGCCTTGCAAGCAGCCGATCCAGGAAGGGGTGGTTCAATTCCCAGCATCCTCGATGGTCCCTGGAGCCTGTAACAAGAGATTTCTGAGTGTAGAGTCAGGAGTAACTCAAACACAAAACAAAACAAAACAAAACAAAACAAAACAAAACAAAAAAATCACTCCTGTTGGGGCCGGAGCCATAGCCCAACGGTAGGAAGTTTGCCTTGCACACAGGAACCTGGAATGGACTGGGTTTGATTCCCCGTATTCTATGTGGTCCCCCAAATGTGCCAGGAGTGATTTCTGAGCACAGAGCCAGGAGTAACCTCTGAGCACCACAGCTGGGTGTGACCCAAAAACAAAAACAAACAAACAAAAAAGGTTATGCTGCACTTGCACTGGAGATTAAATTCAGACCTGCATATCTATGTCCTTTGACCTATTTCTCCACCTCCCATGCAAGTATAATTTTTCAAATAAAGCAAAATAAAATGTCATAATCTTTCAAATTCTGAAAAAAAATTACCCAACAACATCTAGCATTACAGAATTACAGATTTCTAAAGTAAGGACCCTGGCAATTTACTTAGAGGTTTATATGATAAGAAGAAAATTATGCAGAAATAAGAACATCTATTTTTTTAGGGTGCTGGAGAGGCTCAGGACCACACACACAGTAGTGGCTTGAGGGCTACTAATAACTATATGCTTTCTGGCAACTCCAGGAAGTGTTCAGGGAATCATATAAAGCAGGTATGTATTTGGAGTTGGTTATATACAAGGCAAGTGCCTTAACCCTTATCCTATCTCTCTGACCTCAAAGGGCTATCTTTGGAAGAATGAGCCACTATCACAAAGATTTCAGTAACAGCCCATTTGAGACAACTGGGGGAGTTCCTTTCTTACAAACATGAGAGCCAGTTGAGCCTTAAATCTATTCCCTGTACTACTTTACTTGATCCAAGTGTAATATCAGAGGATCTGTTCTTTCTTTGGGGTGTTCTGCCCTACCCCCAAGCATGTTGTCTCCAGCACACCTCCAACATAGGTACAAATGAAATAAATATGGACAGATTTGAGAGGTTGAGGACTGAAAGAGAGCCACCATAGTTGGGATGTACCAGTTGCTCCTTCTTGCCCACCAACTCAGAGATACAAAAGGTTTAAGGAATTCAATGTACAATTTCTGTTCCAAGATGCTTGTGCTGGAGTCCAGTTCTGGGTCAATAGACCTGGAGCAGAGGCACTGTGAGGTTTAAGAAAACATGACAGGCATAAAGGAGAAAAGCATGGGGCTAGGGACTCCTAGCCTCATGGACTGAAAAAACCCAAACTGTCCTCCATGGACAATATTTATTGTTCAGTATCAATCAACATGGAAGGGAGTAAGGGCAGATGTTAATAGCCAAAAGCACCTATTTAATGCTAATCAAGTCTAAGTGGGTTTTTAAATAAAAGAAAAAGAAAGAAAGAAAAAGGGTATGTGTAGGGAAGAGGAAGCTAATACAAAGTCTCTGTGGATTGTCTTCCTCTAGGACAGATGGCAGACAAGAGTGAAGACAGAATCTCCACCAGCAATGTAGTCTTTGTGGGTGTCTCAGTTCAGATAATTTAGAAATCAAGAATCCTTAAGTCACCACTTTCCATCCCTTTCCTCAGACTATCAACTCTCTAGCTAAACTTATTTATTTCTTAAGTGCCTTGATATCTGACAGCTTGTATCACTACTAACATCTGACATCATCGAATAATTTATAGTGTCCCCGAATTTCTGAAGATTTCTTGGTGAGTCTCAAAGATGAAGGAACAGGGAGTTGTATACTGAGGCCAAGTGAGATTCAAACTTTTCATTCCAGCCTCACCTCTGTCTATTTCTTGCTGATTTTGTGAGTCCTCATAAGAATTTCTTTAAACCAAGAGCTCTAGTAATGGGAAAAGCCTACTGAACACCAATCCCACCAACTGACATGAAATAACACAGAAGCTCAAAAAGAGAAAAGAAATAGCCAGATCCTCCTTTAGAAAGAGGCCTAGTCATTCCCAAAACTCCACCCACTAGATTCCCTCTCCTGGACTCTTTCCAGTATACTCTTTCCTGCCTACTCTCCAACACTGTTTCTTTAGATATTTGGTATTCTAGCAAAATACTCTGATCGTCTGTCAGAGTATGTAGGAAATTATTTTTACAAAACAAAGATATCAACAGCACATGCTCAGGGCAAAAATTCTCCCCTTACTGCTGTGAAATCTGAGAAACGAAAGGTAAATCTTTCACAACAAAACTTCTACCAAGTGAAGTTTCTCCTACAAATGTTATTTCTTGGTATTTGAAGAAAGATGACAAGCTATCAGCCACCTCTCCCCTTTATTTTCACTACTCATTTCCTTACTGCCAAGCATCTCACAAACCTTCTCTTTGTTCTCTCTGCCTCCAGTCTTTCTCCATTGCATTTTTCACTACACAATCTTGCCTAACATTACATGTTTCGCGTAAAGCTTTTATAAAAATCCTCTCCACACACAGTCTAAGGTTTTCTTCCAAATTAAATTGTTGAAACCCCAGAAGCTCCAGAGTGCGATTGCAATCAACGTAATGTGGCAATCTAAGTTTTCACAATCTAACACCCACCTTGGGATTTTCAATCCATCTCTGAATTTCTTCTTTCATTCATGCTTTGATCCAATTTTATTGAGCACTCCTCATTTCCATACTGGGTTTTATATTTTACAAGTGTAATCTTTGCTCTTCTTTTTATTTCACATTCTCTTCCTGAACATTTTGAAAGTTGTTTTTCTCTTTAATGTTATAACAGCATAACATTTATTTTATGAAACCATATTGGTCATCTCAAACCAACAATTCTTCCACATTTGACTCTCTGCAATGGATTGTTTATACAGCAACTATAATAGTCTTGCATCATCATTATTTGTAAAATTAGTTTGCTTCTCTTATAAATTTTGGAGCAGCTCTTTAAGGCCAGAATTTACTTCATGATGTTTATATCTTCTAAAATTACTTAAATAATAATAATAATTGTGGTACACTGAGTGAAAGGATGGGACAGAAAGAGCTTTAGTATTCCACTACTCCATTTCAGAAACTTTTTGTAGAAAAAAATAGGACATAAAATGAATATAAATTATTTTATTAAACATTTCAAAGACTACTCAAACCTGGTATTGTTTATTTGTTTGTTTGTTTGTTTGTTTGTTTGGTTGGTTGGTTGGTTGGTTGGTTGGTTGGTAAGGAGTGGAAGACTTAGGGAGAAATTACAGATACTTAAAAAGCTTAGCTTTAAAGATATTTCATAAAATGAGTTATTAAATTGAATATTTTTTCTTTTTTGTTTTGGTTTTTGGAACACACTCAGCTCAAAGGTTACTCCTGGCTCTGTGCTCAGAAATCACTTCTGGCAGGCACTGTGGACCATATGGGATGTTGAGATGCAAGGCAAATGCCCTATGACTGTGCTTCAGTCCAAAACTGAATATTCTTATTCCTTAAATGTAAGATGACACTCAGCTATTAAGCCAAAACAAAGGTGTTTTCCCATTTTCCTCTTTTCTTTAAATCTATACCTTTAATATGTAAAAGCCTACCTGAATTACTGGACCTTCCCTCCCTGGTAGAATCTGTATTGAGAGACCAAGAGGTGCGAAGCAGACTGACGCCATTACTTTCTTTTGACTGACTTGGTTTATTAATTCTTTGCCACTATCCTTCTTCAGACTCATCTAACCTGGAGTTGGAAATATGGCATGGGAATTTATTTTACACGTAAAAGTATTCTTATTCATGTCAAAATATCCTTGCCCTTATTCACCTACGCTGTGCAGAAAGACAAAGAGCATAAGCTATGAAATAGGTTGCAACTATATTCAAATCTTGTTGTGATAACTTTTGAGCTCTTGACTCTGAGCCTCTTCTTATATCTATCTACTGAATCTCATCTTTGGAAGGAATCTGAGGGTTGACTGTAAAGACAGTTTGAGAAATTTCAGGTAATGCAGTGGAACACAGTAGTTATGAAATAACATGGTAAAAATAGCTACATGAATCAGAAACAAACTTTTATTGTGGAATATCAAAACCTGCAGTTCTGAGACATGAAGTTCTCATTCTCAGCAAACCCACATCGATGAATATAGAGGTTTGAAGCAGTATCTTTTTCCTTAATGAATTTTTAGATTTTCAGAAAGTAACTTTACAAGAATTTGTTTTACAAGCATTACAATTATCATCAGATCTAACGAGGATGAAAATGGAACATCCAGGGGGAAACAATGATTGCACCTGGAACCAAAGACCTAAGAATACCTCAACTTAATGTGGGAGAGAAGAATCAGGAATGGCAGTGAGCTGAAGCACAAGGCCCAGTTTGCGAAGATAAAAAGGAAGGTAGTGTTGGAGAGAAAGGACAATTTTAGCTGGGACCCTTATCCTGTCTCTTCATCAGAGAGGGAAGTGAGAAAGTAAAATATGGACATTATTGGGGCATACTTGCCCATGGATTGATTCACTTTACTACATAATCAAGTAATGAAAGTTAGTGATTGCCATATTTGAAAATTCATCAAGAAAAAGACAAAGCTATGGTCTAGTAGAGACAAGAAACAACACTGATGATGACAGCTCAAACAAAGATGTGATAAGAGCTATAATAATCACCTCATGTTTAATAACCAATAAGTGAGAAAATAAAAAAGAAATTTTGATTCTCTTTCTCCCCTCCTATATATCTAATTTGGGGTCCACAAAAAAAAAATCAATTGTGTGATCATCATCAGTGATGCTTAGGGGAACATGAAGTTCTGGGAACTGGACCCAAACACCACCATGCCTTCTCCCCAACTCCAGAAATTGTAATTCTATCAAGGTTAAACACGTGAGCAAAATTATTGTTTAAATTTAGTTTTAAAGAATGCAGAGATTTGAGACAAGAGTGATGGCGCAAGTGGTAAGGAGTCTGCCTTGCCTGCGCTAACCTCGGTTCAATCCTCCGGTGTCCCATATGGTCCTCTAAGCCAGAAGTGATTTCTGAGCGCATAGCAGGAGTAATCCCTGAGTGTTACTGGTTGGGGCTCAAAACAAAACAAAACAAAAAAGAATGCACAGGTTTGATGACCTCTCAGTTATTCTACACATATTCTAGATTTTTTGTTTGTTTGTTTGTTTTGGTTTGGTTTTGATAACCTGGCAGTGCTCAGGGGTTACTCCTGGCTCTGCACTCAGAAATAGCTCCTGGCAGGCACGGGGGAACCATATGGAATGTCTAGATTGGAGCCACCATACATCCTGGGTTAGCTACATGCAAGACAAATGCCCTACCACTGTGCTATCTCTCTGGTCCCACATAGTCTAGTTTAAAAGTTCAGAATTATTCAAAAAGGGCAACTGGTGGTAAATATTGCAAAGAGAGTTCTCATCCTTCCTTCTAATGTACCTTCTAAAAGGAAATACAGTCTCCTTCTGTGTCTAGGAAGACGTTTGACACATAAGTTCCCAGGAGATGCAAATTATTATTAAACCTCAAACTTATCTGTAGATTTAATCACCATATGTAATTGAGTACAACAGAGGCATATTTTGTTCATGGCCTGAGAAGAAAACTTTAGGAATTTCTCACAAGTGGAAATGAAAGGTGGATTCTTTGTATTCAGATCTGGAGGTTCTGTTATCAGATATGATCCCACATGGTGCTCCTTACTGTGACACTTCTGCATTTCTACACCGAAGTGGAATGGGTCACCTCATGATTAGAATACACAACTATGCAGAAACAGCACACGGCTACCTGGGATGTGAGGTTTGTTAAACTTGCCTTTGGTAAGCCTAGGAGATTACAACACTGTGAAACATGTTTTCTTCAATTTGTAAAAATTGTACATATCTCTATATTAAGATATAACTATGTCAACTATGTGATACATGGTCTTTAAATAAAATAATTTATATTAAAAATTCTCTCAATCGACCTATTACACTAGCAGTCCAGTGGGCTAATGGCGGAGGTATGGGATAGCATGCTGGGAACTATGGTGGAGGGAGGTCACATTGGTGGTGGGAAAGCCCTAATTCAATGTCACTAAATACCTTAAATATAACTGTGAAAGATTTGTGATTCACTTTGGTCTCAATAAAAATTATTTTTTTAAAAAAGCTCTAACCTGTACCTGTTTACATCTCACTCCCTCTCTCTCTTGCTTATCATTTAAAGGAACTGAGGGAGCATTCTTACAAACTGCTAAGGAAGCTATGTGAAATAAATGGAGGTTTCCATCAATCAAAGTAACCAACTTGCTGGTTGTATGAGTAATTTACCTTGTAAACAGATCATCTAGCTTCAGTGTCATTAAAATTTTTTCTGGTGACTATAGTCCAGCTGAAATTCTGACAACCACTTCAATAGAGACTTCATGCTAGAAGCTACCAATTAACTTGTTTTTGAAGTCTGACTCATAGAAACTATGAAGATAACAAATGTTCACTGTTCATGAAATGGAGAAACCCATTATCTGCTTATAATAATAATAATAATAATAATGCTCCTAATAATGAATGTAACTTAATGTAAAATATTTTATGAGATAAAATTCGTAAAAATTGTAAATTTTACTTCAGAGATGTTAAATAAAATAAAATAATAAAAAAGTAAAGATTCCCTCAATCAATGAATTAGCATAAAGGGGGTCAGCAATCACAGAGCAGGTGTAGAAATGTACTTGAAAATAAAAATTGTTGGGCTGGAGCAATAGCACAGTGGGTAAGGCAAAAAATTAAAAATTAAAAAATGAGATAAAATAATTTGCTGGGTGATGGCTTGATGCTATTTAAAAATTAGGTAATGCAATAAATAATTTACTATAGAACTGGTAGAAGGGTGAACTGCAAAGATTGGTAGAATGTGGCTGTTCTGCAAAATTACCTGGGAAGTTTTGGGTATAAGCAGACACTTGAATTAGTTTCTAGACTGATACCCCAAATTTCACATTTGTAAAAAGCTCTCTAGGTACTTTGATAGTTATCTATCATAATAATTAGCACATATTTTTCAGAGCAAAAGAGTCTAAGCTAAAATGATTTAATCAGATATGGAAATCAAGGTCTGGGTTAGGAAGAGAGTTCAACAGGCTACACTGATACTTTGCATAAGGGAGGCCCAAGTTTGATCTCTAAATCAGGCACTTCTTGTCTATTTTTTCAATAATTATTTAGTTAATATTGGTTCTATTAAGAGAATTAAGCTATTGTCCTCATTCTTTAATTATTCGTTTACATTTATTTGTCCTGTTTTCAAAGATGATTGAAAATACCTAGTAAAGTGACTCAGTCTACTAAGTCAGCAAGTCTATGCCTGCAGAGAAAGCTGCAAAGTGTGGCGATTTGACTGTTATATGAATTTCCACCAGGGGCTACTAGATCAGTAAAGGTAAATTGGGGTCCTTGTAAAAGTTCATAGCCACAAGTTGACATTAAGGATAGTAGACTGTAAAAGGAGTGAACTCCCCTTAATTAACGCACGCCTTGCCTCAAACCCAGTTCTTGGCTCCCTTTTGAGAGTGCCCATTCCCATATCTTCGGTGTGTACTAGCTCTTTAATAAATTTCTCTTCTACCTCTACTGTTGGCACATCCCCCATTCTTCCAGTAACCTTACCTACTAAAAAGACCTGCCCATTTCTGGGAGGAGTCTTTGGTAGGTAACAAAAGGTTTGGCCTGAGGGGATTGGAGAGGATTCATCAAGGGAGAATGGATGGAGAGGGCTGAATAGGGATCCAGTGTAAAAGGTTTATAGGCCACACATGTGGTGGCTAGGGTCATGAATAAAGCTGATATCTCTTGAAACCTGTCTGTGGATTTCCTCCCCGCCACTATCCTGAAGCTGTGGACCAGCAGACTGGAGAGGGTTGCAGACACATGTCCTGGGCTGGAGGAGAAAGGCCCTTCCATCATCCCTCCATCACCATCCACCACCATCCAGCCCAATCCAAGGGCTATTATTCTACACTATACTATTACTTCTGTTTCTCAAACTTTTTCCGACCATGCTCCCCATAAGACATTGTTTTCTCTTTCTATCAATATACTTAAATACAGTATTCAATTAAATGCTAGATTCCTGCACAGTCAAAATTATGCCCAATTATTCTTTGACTGAGTTATGTATATTACATTGATAGAACTAAGATTGGGCAAACATAATAGGTTGCCATCCCATTTTATTTGCTACAATTATTTGTTTGTTTGTTTGGGGATCACACCCGGAGGCACTCAGGAATTATTCCTGGTTCTGGGCTCAGAAATCGCTCCTAGCAGGCCTAGGGGACCATCTAGGATTCTGGGGATCAAACCTGGGTTCTTCCAGGTTAGGCCACATGCAGGGCAAACGCCCGACCGCTATGATATCTTTCTGACCCCTACAATTATGTTTTAACTACAAAAAAGACGTTTTCTTCCTGTGGACCCTCTGCCCTACCATTTGGTTCCCGTAGTCTTGTGCAATGGGTTCTCATTTATGTGATTTTTCACCAGTTATCCTTGTAATATACTGGAGGAGGGGAGATGATCCCAGATTGAGAAATGCTGATGCAAACTATTATTTTGGGAACATTTTTTGCAGCGGGAGTGAAGAAGAAGGAAAGGTGCCAGGTAGTCTAGCTAACTCAACTTGTTATTTCTATCTTCTTTACATGAGGGGGAACCAGTCAAAGAGATAATGAAAATAGTTAAGTATGGGTAAAGAAGGCTAATGTGTAAAAGGAGAAAGGGACAGATAACTTCCTCTTTGATACCATACCTATGTAACAACAGGAAAAGCAGTTCTCACGTTTCTTTGTCTGTGAGGATAAAGACCAAGAAAAACACAAGGTAGAAAGTGTAGCAAGCACCTACAAGAAGAGGAAGATCACGAAAACAATCAGTTGGACCATCAAGAGTAGCAGACATTGTGGGGTGTTGTATGAATATAAATTATAGAATCCTAGTGTTGGGGTGAGGCCTTTATAAGCATGGCACTTGTAGCTTCTAGGCCTGCCAGTCTGAAAATTGCAGGATAATGGCAGAGAGATTCACAAGCAGTCATATGAAGTTTCAGGAGATATCCAGTTTTATTACACGACCCTAACCAGAATGTGCATTTCTCCACATGGCTTCCAAGCTAAGCTTCTCCTCCATGATCCCTTACTGTCTTTCTCTTCCTCCCCTTCCCCAATCCGAGGCAACACCTATATTCCAAAATGCAGACCCCTTCCAGCTGTGGGTGGATCTGCCCATCCAAGTTACCTTAGCTTATGGAATTGGGGGAGGGATAACAGTGGGGCAAGGCAAGTGTGAGTCAGAAAATAGGGCATTGTAAGAGGGAAGGAGAGAAATACCTGGACTTTTATTTTTTTGTGGGACATCAAAGAGCCCAAAAACTAACTGAAAAATAAAGTATAATACCAAGTTTTCCTGTTCTGGAAATGATCAAAGACACTGTTTCACATTCTCTGTTTTTGTTTCTTTGGTCTTGGTTTTGTTTGGGGGCCACACTCATCAGTGAACCGGAGTTAATTCTGACTCTGTGCTTAAAGGGCTATAGATATTCACTCCCAGTGGTGGTCTGGGGGTCATCAAGTATCTACCTATAATTGAACCCAACTCTTGCATTCAAAGCGTGTTAATTAGCCTACTGACCCATCTCTTTAGCCCTTGTTTTACAGTCTTTTTTTTAAATAAAGTTTCAGTAATACATACCTTGTTTCTCTTCTTTCCCATTACAAAGGATTCTTTCCCTTCTACAGACGATCCAGAATGTCTGATTTATGAAAAACTAATAGATCACTTTTCTCTGCTACTTCAAAGCTTTCAGTGGTGACCAGTTATCACTTAAAAATAAAAATATAGAACTTGTAAAGTTACTAGCAAGAACTTGTGACCCCTCCTTTCTTCTTTCCATGCGTCATCTGTCTCTCTTACCCAAGACTGCAGGCACATATAGTTTCATTTTCCATTCTTCTAATATGTGTGTATATTAACATGTATCTCTAGCTGAAGTGTCAGGGGAAAGTTTTTCATTAGAAGAATAACAAAAAACTATATAAACCTCAACTCACTGTCAAAAGCTTATTAAACCAGAGTTGTTTTTGTTATTTCTTCTGCTGTACCAACAAAAAGTGAAAGTGTGCAGAATTTTTAATAATTTGATGGTAAAAGTATGCTTTCCTTTGGGAATTTTGAATTATTAAGATTATGGCTCCCTTTTCTTTCTGTTGTAGTCTCTGCTTTATTTATTTGTGTTTTGGTTTTTGCCCAGAATCATAGTGACAAAAGGTTTTCAATGAACCCCAGTCTAGTGACCTTATCCTGGCTCCCTTCCTCCAGATAATCTGTGGGCTAACTGAGACTTCTTGCGCTGACCTTTGCATAAAGATAACAGCTTGCCAAGTGATCATAATTTACATTGTTTCTCCCTGTCATGCGCCATCTGCATCAAAGAAACCTGAAGGAAAATGAGTTATGGATTTAACTCCAAAGCCAGGTGACCTTTCAGGATATCAAAAATAAGATACCTAATCCAAACAAATGAGTTGGAAGTAGCCAATGAACACATAGAAATCATAAATTGGGCAAATATTTAGCCCCTACTGTAGTGTGTAAAGGATAAACTGCAATTTTTGCTCTGCCCTCCTGTACTGCTTTGAATGAAGAAATGCCTTATCTTGATATATTATTATCATGAAGGGAAAATTTGAAATACAAAACTGTTGTGAAGCACTGGTAGCCAGGGAGGTAGTCTGAGTAGTCCACTGGGGAGCTGAGCCGAGATGGTTTAATAAGTCATAAATCACAAACTCATAATCATAAATTATAAAGCTGAAAGGAATCAAGATAACCTATTATCTAGGTTATTATCTATATTATAATTACCTTTTATATAGGTTATTATGTAACAAAATGGAGAATAACCATTGAAACAGTCAATTAATAATTAAATAAGTAAATTAGTAAGTACAAATAATAAATTAATTAGTAAATTATGAGAATATATGGACAATAACCAGAAGGTTTCTACCCACAGATTCGCAGCAATGACGGTCCCCTCTTTGTTCTGTATTGAGCCACTACTGTCTCAATGTACCTCAGTGTAGTGTAGTGAAATAACCTATTGAGAAACTCTATTCCTTTGTCCTCCCCTTTGTCCAGTAAGTGTGCTATGTTGCCAGGAACCTTCCTATTTAAAATGCTCTGTACCTCTGCTTCAGACCCCAGTATCAGGCAATTGCCTCATTGAGATCATTCTTTTTTTTTAATTAATATTTTTATTTAAGCACCGTGATTACAAACATGTTTGTAATTTGGTTTTAGTTATAAAAAAGAACACCACCCTTCACCAATGCAACATTCCCACCATCAATGCCCCCAATTTCTCTCTTTCCCACCTTCTGCCTATATTCAACTTAAGCATTCTATTTCTCTCTCACTATCATTATCATGACAGTTGTCAGTGTAGTTATTTCTTTAACTTAACTCACCACTCATTGTGGTAAGTTTCATATTGTGGGCCAGATGGTCCTTCTAGCCCTCATCTCTTTTGTCTCTGGGCATTATTACAAAAATGTCTTTTGGGCCCGGGAGAGATAGCACAGTGGCGTTTGCCTTGCAGGCAGCCAATCCAGGACCAAAGGTGATTGGTTCGAATCCCGGTGTCCCATATGGTCCCCTGTGCCTGCCAGGAGCTATTTCTGAGCAGACAGCCAGGAGTAACCCCTGAGCACCGCCGGGTGTGACTCAAAAAAAAAAAAAAGTCTTTTATTTTTCTTAAAATCCATAGATAAGTGACTATTCTATGTCTCTCTCTCTCTCTCTCTCTCTCTCTCTCTCTCTCTCTCTCTCTCTCTCCCTTTCTTTCTCTCTCTCTCTCTCTCTCTCTCTCTCTCTCTCTCTCTCTCTCTCTCTCTCTCTCTCTCTCTCTCTCTCTCTCTCTCTCTCTGACTTCTTTTACTCAACATAATGTCCATCCATGTGTAAGAAAGTTTTATGTCATCTCTCCTGACAGCTACATATTTCATTGTGTATATGTACCACAGTTTCTTTAGCCATTCATCCATCCAAGGGCATTTTGGTTGTTTCCAGATTCTGCCTATTTTAAAAGTACTGCAATGAATATAGGTGCAAGGAAGGTATTTTTGTATTGCATTTTTGTGTTTCTAGGGTATATCCCTAGGAGTATTATAGATGGATCGTATGGTGCTGCCTGCAGCAATATGGGAGCTCAATTTCCAGTTTTTTGAGGAATCTTTTTATTGTTTTCCACAAAGGCTAGACTAGACAGCATTCACATCAACAGTGAATGAGAGTTCTTTTCTCCCCACTGATTGTTCTTGTTCTTTGTGATGTGTGTGCCAGTCTCTGTGGCATGAGATGGTACCTCCTTATTGTTTTGATTTGCATCCCCCTGATAACTAGTGATGTGGAGCATTCTTTTTTCATGTGCCTTTTGGCCATTTGTATTTCTTCTTTGAGAAACGGTCTGTTCTTTTCTTCTCCCTATTTTTTGATGGGGTTAGATTGTTTTTCTTGTTAAGTTTTGTCAGTACCTTGTATATCTTAGATATTAGCCCCTTGTCTGATGGGTTTTGAGTGAATAGTTTCTCCAATCTGTGGGTGGTCTTTGTATCCTAGTCACTATTTCCTTTCAGGTGCAGAAGCTTCTTAGTTTAAATACTCCCACTAGTTTATCTCTGCTTCCATTTGTTTGTATTGCATAATTGCCCTTTGGATGGGCTTGGATGGTGGTAGATGGTGATGGAGGGATAAGAGGCCTTTCTCCTCCAGCCCAGGACCATGTGTCTCTAACCCCCTCTGGCCGGCAGGTCTCAGGTAGGTCTCAGGTTTCAGGGTAGTGGTGAGGATGTCCACAGACAGGTTTCAGGAGATATCTTTATTCATTGCCCTAGCCATCACATCTGTGGCCTATAATCTTAAACCTATTTAAGCATGCTCTCCTCAGCTTGCCCTGCCTCTTAGCTTCTTTCAGCCATCTCTCCTCCTGCTGTTTCTATCCTCCATCAATCCTCTAATCTTCTTTCCTCGCCTTTAGGCCAAACCTTTTGAGACCTCCTCCAGCCACTCCCAGAAATGGGCGGTTTTATCCTAAGGTAAAGTTATGTAGAAGATGGGGGTGGGTGACAGTTCGGAATTGCTATTTCCTTCTTGAAGGTGCCTTTGGTTTCAGTATCATGGAGTGTTTTACCTACTTGTTCTTCTATAGACCTTATGGTTTTTGAGTCTGATATCAAGATCTTTAATCCATTTGGATTTGACCTTTGTGCATGGTGTTACATAGAGGTTCAAGTTCACTTTTTTGCATGTAGCTATAAGGTCACTCTTGATATTAAATAACTAAGTCTCCTGGCTTTCTCACCTAATGATGTCTTTGTGTGACCAATTAAGCACATTCTACTGCATTCAATTTCCCAGAGAGATGCTACCAAGACATAGAGAAGCTCATGGGTGAAAGGGAATCTGGGCCCTTTGAAAAGGTGCCCTTAGGAGAATTTTGAAAGCCTCCTTGGAACTAGAGCTTCCTTGGTACCACACCTAGACCAGGAGAGGCTCTGGAAGGCAGTAAAGCAATAATATTTAAATATAGGAATGTACCTCCCCTCTTTTTATCCCATTATTATCTTTTTTGAGGTGTTTTGGGGGAGAGTATTTAATTCTCTTCTCTCTCTTAACTACCCTTCTGGAAGGGCTTGCAGGAAAAAATTTGGAGTTCAAGTCCCCTTCCTAGATGAAATTCCAAGGAAAAGGTTTGAGGAAGTGAGACATTGGGGAGTGGTTTATCCTTAGAATTTGGGAATAAGAACCAGGCTTTTGAAGTCTTGGGGTGAGCATTTGTTCTCATTTGAAGAGTTTCTCTGGTCCTAACTATGGCTGGTTGGGGGCCCAGAGAGTTACCTTGGTCCTGATAGCTGGTCAAAGAAACTTATTGTCAATTTGATCAATATTGGGAATGACAGAATCCGCCAACTCATTAGTGTTTAATTGGCTTGTTGTTGTTGTTTTAGGAATTTTCAAAGGGTTGGAATTTATTTCTCTATTGACTAAAATATTTTCTCCTATTAAATTGTTTTCTTTGGTGATCTGTGGCCTGTCTTCTGTATTAATTACTTTGTGTGTAAAGCGAGCAACTTTTCTACCTTAAGAAGCTTAGGAAAAAATTTGGAGGCTTTTTGTATTTTTTATTAATATCTTTATTTAAACACCTTGATTACAAATATGATTATAGTTGGGTTTCAGTCATGTAAAGAACACCCACTTTAACCAGTTTCTTTTCTTTTTTTCTTTCTTTCTTCTTTCTTTCTTTCTTTCTTTCTTTCTTTCTTTCTTTCTTCTTTCTTTCTTTTCTTCTTTCTTCTTTCTTTTTTCTTTCTTTCTTTCTCTTTCTTTCTTTCTTTCTTTCTTTCTTTCTCTTTCTCTTTCTTTCTTCTTTCTTTCTTTCTTCTCTTCTTTCTTTCTTCTTCTTTTTCTTCTTTCTTCTTCTTTCTTTCTTTCTCTTTTTCTTCTTTTGTCTATAAATTATATTTTTTTTCTTATATTAAAAAATCTTTATTCACCATGAGATCCAAATGATTTCTAGGGAACTATTGATAGTTCTTATCTGTTCTCAGAAGCTGGTTTTTATTTTACCAGATTCTCAACCTCATGGAGCCCTAAAATAAAGCATCAAGGATCTCTCTCATTTGCTATAATCGGGAGGTGGCCAGATCATCTCCTGCTGGTTACTGTAGCCATTCTCTTGAACTTGTTGAACCACATTTTTAGTTGCTGGGTTCCTAAATTGACCACTGAGATAGTCTGACTTTAAATTTCTTATTGGAAAAAATATTAAATGGAGTCTTAGAATATTCTAACACCTGAGATTTTTGAGTTTTAAAGTTTGCTTTGTTTTAAAAAAAACTACTGACCTAAGAAAGTCAGGTTAAAAAATAAAAGAGGTAATTTGAAAAGTGCGATTTAAAACAAACAAGCAAACAAACAAACTTTTTTTGGCATTCAATATTTGGCAAGGAGGTGTCAACTATGCCCTCAGCAACCTCTTCCTAGAAGCATCAGAGTGTTGAGTCACTCCACCTTTCTCTTAAGCTAAGATAGGGCAGGTGTCCAATCTAAACTCCTTGTACGCTAAAAAAATGATTTTTACCTCTGTCAGAAGAGAAAAGTTGAAAAAAATGTTTTTATGCATCTGTTGTTTCACTGTTTTGGATTTACTGTGACTTGTTCATAGCTGAATTAAGTGTTACTCTGAGAAGCAGACTGGGCCTGGTTTAGGCAGGTGAAGAGAGACACTGGATGGTCTCAATACCAGGTGGTTTGAGATGATCCAATACCAGATGTTCTCAGACTTAGTTTGCCTTGGAAGCTGTCCTCTCTTTCTTAGTCCACCCCAACTGTCCTCCTGCAATTTGGAGGAGAGCCAAAGAAATATGTATGAGTGTGTGTGTGTGTGTGTGTGTGTGTGTGTGTGTGTGTGTGTATGTGTGTGTGTGTGTGCATCTAAGTGGCCACCATGTTTGCAGTCAAAGTCTCTGTGTGGGAAATACTGGAATTAGTATGAAATCAGAAGTAGAAGCATTGCATCAACCAATAAAGTTCAGAGTATGAAGTCATATGTACCAATATTTTGAAATTTTGATTTTTTTAAAATGTAGATTTTTAATGATTCCAGTTCG
This sequence comes from Suncus etruscus, assembly GCF_024139225.1. Classification (NCBI taxonomy): domain Eukaryota; kingdom Metazoa; phylum Chordata; class Mammalia; order Eulipotyphla; family Soricidae; genus Suncus; species Suncus etruscus. The sequence continues at coordinate 100,529,062 of NC_064856.1, forward strand.
ACAGATGAGGACTTTGCATACTTAGTGAAATCTACTGGAGAAAGAGACAGCCCCTACACTAAAGGACTTCTTATGGTTTACCTGTGAACAGCTTTAGCTCTGATGCTAAGTGGGAAATGGGCGCCTTAATAAATTAGCAAATTATAAGTCTATTTGTCTTACATTTATTAAAATGAAGAATAAATACAAATAATCAACATTCCGCTTCCAATTTTTAGTATTAATTAGCATTTATGTAATGATTAAAGTAATTAAGCTGCATTTTGTCTTGTCTTTGAAAAAATTAAGGGAGTTTTGGAAGTTTTTAAAATTTTTATTGGGATTAAATAGGTAAGTATTGTTTTGTGATAATTGTTGTGAAACAAGCTTCTCCATATAGAACTGCAAAGAAAATTTTGAATTGGAAAATTGAAGGAAGCATGTCTATGGAGGATCATAGAAAAGCTCCGAAGAAACTCCATGATATTTACTTTTTCATAAATTTATATCTATTTGGTGCATTGGTGTTTCATAAGAGTATTGACATTTAAAAAAAGTGTTTAGCATCTTAAATATAGAACTATGAAATAAAGTTGTGTGTTAACTAACTTGATGTCAGTTTAACTTAGTTTATAGAAAATAAGTTAACCAAAATTATGCCTGGAGGGTTCTAGAGTCATATGGGTTTCTGGAGAAAAAACTCAGGTTAATTGAATACAAGGCAAATGACCTACCCACTGTACTATTGCTCAGGCCCTGATTCTGTATGATTTTTAAGATGAATAATTGGTTAAGAGATGTGGGAATTTGTAATCAGATTTTTAGACTATATTTTTAATTTGTTTGCATAGTTCATGAAAGAAACTATGATTAAATTATTTTTATTTATGCTTTTAAAAATAAGATATTTTTAATTTTATGTTAGTTTTAATACCAGATCTCAGACTTATACCTGATATTAAGAAAGTACATTTTTTTTGTTGTTTTTTTTTTTTGTTTGTTTTGTTTTTGTCACACCTGGCAGTGCTCAGGGGTTACTCCTGACTCTATGCTCAGAAATCGCTCCTGGCAGACTCGGGGGACCATATGGGATGCTGGGATTCAAACCACCGACCTTCTGCATGAAAGGCAAAAGCCTTTACCTCCATGCTATCTCTCTGGCCCAAAAGTACATTTATTTTATGATAATCTATGTGAGTGCTTTATACACAGTTTCTATTTTCTTAAAATTAAAGTTTTAAGGACACAAATTATACTCTGGTTAATTTACAACATGGAGCAAATTTATTGCTTTATGTATTCTGTGCCATAAGATCCTAATTTTGTTTTATAGTTATTGACAATTTACAAAATTGATCATACCTATGTTTGAGATTTGACTTTTGTGACATTTGGAATTTGGGTTTTCTATTTTTGATTTACCAATGTTGTCTGATCTGTGCATATGTTAGAAATCAAGAAAAGATGGCTCTTAAAACAGGATTCTAACTGTCTGTTCTACTTTAAATCTAGAACTGTGTTATCAAATTCCTGGTAAGTAGGATGAGAGGTCCTTGTGGCTTTTATATGTTTGCACAGCACCACACCATGAGCTCCCTGCAGAAGAGGTTCATTTAATGAATGAGAAGAAGGAGGACAGCATAGCTCCTATCGCCAGGAACAAAAAGAGAAGAGAGACATGTACCCCCCTTCTATAAGGGATATATGAGAACTGGGAATAATGAAGCCAGTATCACCATAAATAGCATGAGATATCATGTAATTTAGCTCTATCACTTTTTAATACCACCACTGTACCTGAATCCCCTTAACCCCTGCCTATCAGTTGTTTTTCATGTATTTTCTTTACTTCCCCCCTAGTTTTTGTTCTCCTTATATTCTGGTGTCATGGGTGATATCAGTAGGTACTAGTCTTTTTACTTTAGGCCATTGAAGTTCCTATAAGATATAATATCTAAATATCACATATAAGTGATTTTATCCTGTTTTTATTCTTCTACTGACTTACTTCATTTAACATAATATCTTTATTTAGCAGTTTTATCCATGTTGCAGCAAATTGCATAATTTTATCATTCCTTACAGCTATGTCATTGAACAACTAGGTTGATTCCATATATTACCTATTTATTGAGTGCTGGAATAAATAATGGTGAACACATATCTTTTTGAATGAATGTTTTTGGTTCCTGAGCATGGATGCCCAAAAGGAGAATTGCTGAGTCATATGGTGACTCAACTCTAACCCCTCCATACTGTTTTTCATCATGGTTGAACGTGACAATAAACCCAATATCAGTGGATGAGTTCCTTTTCCTCCACATCCCCTCTAACACAGTGTTTCCAGTATTTTTTATATATGTGATTCTTTCTTACTGGTATAAGATAATCCTATGGTTATTTTGATTTAATTTTCCAAACAATAAAAGATGATTAATATTTTTTGTGTCTGTTGGCCATTCATTGGTCTTCCTCAGAAGAGTGTCTATTTTATCTCCCCATTTTTGATGGAGTTTTTACAGAAGTTTTGTGGCTCTTTATGAGTACTTTCCATATCTTGACTATCAATCTTTTACCTGATATGTTGAGTGCATATATTTTCTTCCAATCAGTTGTTTTTTTAGTTTTAATTTTTTTAAAGCATTTAAGATTTAAAATATTTTAGTAGATGAGTTTTATACAGAGGGAAAATTGGCCTTTAGTAAAAATGGAAGATAAAACAGAAAAATAGGAGGAATATCTGACCTTAAAAATAAAGTAAAAATAGCTTATTTTTAAAAAAAATGTCCACTTTAATTTCATGTTGGTGTTATCAAGGATTGGGGTAAAAATATAAATTTAAGAAATATATAAGACTATCTGAGCTGTGTACTGAGGAAAATATTGAAGTTAAGTTAAATCACATCAAATATCTTGCTTCTAAAATTTTAAAGTTAAAACATGAAGTAAAGGTATTATCTCTAACAGAATAGCTTAATGGATTTACATAAACATGTTCCTGATTTTAAATACACTTAATGTTAGTTGCAAGCTTGGATTTTTGTACTGCTTTTGACAGTGGTGTCACTTTGACTAAATGTGGAATTAAATAGTGCTTATAATGATTTCAAAGTTTTGTGAAAACGTATAAAGAATTGGAGTCTTAAGAATCATAAGTAATTAGAAACTTTCATGAAGATGACTATTTTATCAAAAATGAGTATAAATTTAAACAAATCGATTTAATATCACACCATAAGAGCTTTAGGAAAACTTTTTGTCTTTAAATTGATTACCTAAAGCAATGAGGAAGACCATCTCATGATGTAAGTGAAATATTTGCTTTTCACTCTGCTTTGTGCCTTTTGTATGTTATCATTTGATGGCAATATGTAAATGAAGCCAGTAAGGTCAGATCCCAAGATGCAGAAGTCACTGATGAGGTCAGAGTTGTTGAATGTAGAAGTCACTGGTGAGGTCGAATCTCAGGCAAGTAGAACACTCACAAAAAAGCATCCACCAGTCACTTGGGAGAATAATTCTAGGTGGGAAAGATATTTATATTAGGGAGAGTAAGGTGGAGAGTAAGATGTGGACTTTGTGTCAGTTCAGTAGAATGTGAAAGGGTATTACAACAGGGTGTATGATTGTGTGTTTAGGGGAGACAATTAAGGGATTAGAGAAATCAAGGTCTGTGCTCTGAATGTTAAAACAGGATGTGTGCTTAAGGTGATTAGCTACATCTTCCCCTTATTCACTTTATAGAAAAATGCAGAAATCTGAGATAAAACGAAGTAATTCATGCTCCCAAGTTTCTAAGAAAAAGATGGATGTCTCTATCTAAAAGATAAAGAGATGACAGTTTTTTGCATAGGAACAGTAGAAGTTGGGATAATAAAAGGAAAAACATAATTTTTAGAGGCAAGTAAGGTGATAAGGAAATTTTAAGCCAGTTACTCTTGATTCCTAGAAATCACTGCTTACTGAGAGTAGACTTGTCTTTTAAAGCGTCATGTTAGATTGTGCATACATTATTTTCAAAACAATTGTTTTTTCCCATATTCTGTCTTATCAATATCACATTATTTTCATAAACTTCTCTGAACATAGCATTAAAATCTTTCTGCAGACACACTTAATTTAAAATATTTAAACATTCTTACACTGAACACTGTAATATGAGTCTAGAATACTTGCATTCCTTTTCATAAACTTTCCTAAACAAAATCACAAGAACATTTGTACAGATATATATACAGTTTGAAAATAAATTTACTAAAACATTTTTATAATGAGCATTTAATAAAAGTCTATAGTATCCAAGTTCCTTTTCCATTGACTTATGTGGACAAAGACATTGGAAAATTTCAGCAGAAAAAATTTTGAGAATAGTTGCTTAATAATATATGCAATCAGGACCGGAGTGATGGTGCAAGCTTTAAGGCATCTGCCTTGCCCATGCTAGCCTAGGATGAACTGCGGTTTGATCCCCTACTGTCCCATATGGTCCCCCAAGCCAGGAGCGATTTTTGAGTGCATAGCCAGGAGAAACCCTGAGAGTCATCGAGTGTGGCCCAAAAACCAAAAAAAAAAAAGTAAAAATAAAATAATATACACAATCAAACAGCACAGCAATTGAGAAACATTCACTAAGATATCTGAGAACTATTAAAATCTAATAGCATTATATATTGCCCCGAATGTGTAAACTTATATTAGACCTCTAAAGTTGAATACAATATTATCTGTTTGTAGTGGAGCATAGAACAAAAGAGTATCATTAATATCTATACAGGTAGAATACACAGTTTAATGAGTACACGGTTAACCAGAAATGTAATGATGGAAGCAAAAAAGGATCAAGAGCTTAATCTAGAAGAAAGTTGCAGGAAGTTCTGAAAGCAGTTTCTCAAGTTGTGCTTCAATTGAGTTTGGATCCTCCATCTTCTACTTCTGTGTAGACTGATGAGATTGTCTGGGACAGAAAGATCTTCAGCTCCTGGGCCAGAATCTGAGCGAGGGAACACACGCATCTCCCTGCTGTTAGTCCCCCTCAAATGGAGCTTTCTCTTTGGTTTCTACACCATGGGTGACCTTAATAAGCTGCTGCAGGTTGGGAGTCCAAGGTCCTTGAACAAAGCACCTTTGGTAGAAGAAAGCCAATGTGTGTCAGCATCTGAGACTCTGCTCAGTGATTTCACCCCTCTCTTCTTCATTGCCTATTTCTGTTCCACATGAGGGGGCCTCTGCCACCATGGATGGTTGAGACCAGGGAGGGGGGTGAATTTGCAGAACATATGTCTATTGGGGAGCATATTGGCTACCTTTCACTGGTTCTTCACCAGGTTTGGATACATTAGTAGCATTTGGATCCTTCTCTCATTTCACAACATCAAACTCCATAGTTTCCCCATCTCCAACAGAAACTTCCAGAGATTGTTTCTCTTAGTAGCTGCCTAGTTAACAAAGATATATTCTTTGGTGTCATTTCTGTGAAGAAATCCTTAGCCTTTCTAGACATTGAACCATTTGACAGTGCCCAGGACTTGAATTGCCATCATCAACGTATCCCTCTGACTCCTGGTTTGGGGCATAGGTGTATATCTCTGGTCAAGCCATTTTTCAGACTCCAGTCTGCAGAGACCATAACTGCCTCATCCTTGGGAGATGGAGGTCTCTCTGGTTTAGCTCCAGAGAGTCACTAAATTATCTGCCCTGGGTAGGCCTTTAGATTGGGAACTCTTAGAAGTTCATGAAGTCATGAAATTTTCCTATACATGGATGTATATGGAATCTATTATGCTGAGTGAGATAAGTCAGAGGGAGAGAGATAAACGCAGAATAGTCTCACTCATCTATGGGTTTTGAGAAAAATGAAAAACATTTGTGTAATGATTCTCAGAGACAAAATAGAGGAGGACTGGAGGGTCCAGCTCCTGACATGAAGCTCACCACAGGGATCGTTTAGTGCAGCCACAGAAATAATTACGCTGAGAACTATTATAACAAAATGTGACTGAATGAGGAAAGTAGAAAGCCAGTCTAGAGTACAGGCTGGTGTGGGGTGGGGAGGAAGGACACTTGGGATATTGGTCATGGGAATGTTGCACTGGTGAAGGATTTTTTTTTGTGTGTGTGTATATATATATATAAAAGAAATAGATTGGGAACTCATCACTACTGGGATAGAAGGCACCTTCCAACTTGGGGCATGTTCAAGGGAGAATCTCTAGAGAGCCTGGCACGTACAGAGAAGTGCAAGTAACCAGAGCAACATGAAGCCATTTAGAATGAGGTCCACATGCACCAATATTCCAGTGAAAGGCAGGCACATTCAGTCCAGCTTGACGAAACCATAGTGTTGATTACCCGCCAGAGGTCAAGTCACTCACCATCATTGGGAGTCTTCTCAGGTTTTCAGGTCCCTGTTATGGTGTCAGGTGTAAATGAAGCCGGTAAGATCAGATCCCAAGAGATCAGAGTTGCTGGTGAGATCAGAGTCACTGAATGTAGAAGTCACTGGTGACATCAAATTTCAAGTGAATAGTATACTCACAAAGAAGCATCCACCAGCCACCTCAGAGAGTAACTTCATTTATTGCAGGTGGGAAGGAGATATTTATATTAGGTAGAGTATGATGGAGAGGACGGTGTGGACGCTGTGTAAGCCAATCCGGTAGAATGTGAGAGGGGATTACAATAGGGTATGCGTTTCAGTGTTTAAGATAGGGGATGCAGATTAGGGAAAGCAGAGTGTGTGCTCTGGATATTAAAACATGGTGTATGCTTAAGGCGCTTAAGGTGGGCCAGAGAAATAGCATGGAGTTAAGGCATTTGCCTTGCATGCAGAAGGATGGTGGTTTGAATCCCGGCATCCTATATGGTCCCCTGAGCCTGCCAGGAATAATTTCTGAGCGTTGCTGGGTATAACCCAAAAACCAAAAAAAATAAATAAATAAATAAAAGGTGCTTAAGGTGATAGCAATGGTTTGTTTTAATATATAGAGGAAGAAGGTAATGTTATGCTTTTGCAATAAATGTGGGAGTTGGTTATCTCTAAAATACAAGTGTGCAGGTGAACTCTGACAAAAAGAAATTCAATGTTCATTATATTAGTTTAAGCTTCAGTTGACCCAAGATTGACCTTATTTCCTAACATCCAAAAAATGTAGATTCTGCCAAGAGCCTGTGTGGACGGGGGCAAGTATTATGGTACCTTATTTTTTTTTTTGTTTGTTTGTTTTTTGTTCTTTGGGTCACACCTGGCAGCACTCAGGGGTAACTCCTGGCTCTATGCTCAGAAATCGCTCCTGGCAGGCTCAGGGGACCATATGGGATGTCAGGATTCAAACCACCAATCTTCTGCATGAAAGGCAAACGCCTTACCTCCATGCTAGCTTTCCAACCCCAGTACCTTATCTTTAACACAAGAAGGTCTAAGTCTTCATAAGAAACATAATTGGTCAAGAGTGAGTTTATGGAACAGGCTCCAACCCAAAGGGGTTGGGAAAAGCTAAAACAAAATTCACCCTAGGCTAGTAGTTTGGGAAATATGACATGATGTCTCCAGGAAAGGCCACCCTGCTCTATAACCTTTTATCTCTGAGCCCCCAAAACCCAGTTAATCTTACTCTAATATTTTAGATAAAAAGATTCTGTATATTCTTAATGTGTTTATGTAAAATTACTGAAAATATTTATCAGAAGTTAATTTAACCTGATGGTATTGGGATTATTTAGTGAAATAGCAGTAGAAGAAGAGCAATAGCAATATTTCAGTAATTTTCTCTTTTGTATAAATTAGATCCTGTACTATAAAGGTGTAGTAGTTGGTTTAAATGAAACCCAGAAGATTCACCTCTATGAAATTAAAAAATCTACTTCTGAGGATTTCCAGTTGCCAGAAAAGTCATTGTGCTACCCCAGTCACATCCTGGGAGTTCTCTGGCCAGCAGTGCAGAAGCTTGAGGGATGTAGCACAGACCACAAGTTGTAGTTTAAGTACCTCTTCCTTATTATTAGAAGTGTGCTGCCAATGTCTTTTTTTGTTGCATTAGCCCTGCTGCTAGCACACAGAACCAGTAGCCATTATTCCTGTAGTTTAGGACTTGATAAAAAAAAACAAAGCTTATTATCAGTTTATTTCTTGGTACCCTAATTTGAATTAATACTGACTAGACTAATAGGACCCTAATTCTTTAGCTGTTTGGCTTTATATTAAACCTGGTATTTTGAATTGAATTATTAAGTTTATTAATACATTGATTTCTTCCACTGTATTAATGTATATGCATGCTTATTATATCCTATTATGCTAATGAAGAACTATCTTAAAGAAAATAATGGGGGGCCGGCGAGGTGGCGCTAGAGGCAAGGTGTCTGCCTTGCAAGCGCTAGCCAAGGATCAGGACCGCGGTTCGATCCCCCAGCGTCCCATATGGTCCCCCAAGCCAGGGACAATCAGGAGTAACCCCTGAGCATCAAACGGTGTGGCCTGAAAAAACAAAACAAAAAAAAATGATGAGATATTAATGATTTGATATGTACTTGAAAAGGGGAAGAATGTGATAGGTAAGAAATAATTTGCAGTTTTTGCTCTTCTCTACCTATATCCTTTGAATTAAGAAATGCCTTATTTTGATGTATTGTTAGAGTGATTGGAAAGCTAGAAAGATATGTAGGTAGATAAGCATAGGAAATCATGCAGGAAGCCAGAGGTGGGAGCTCTGAGTGGTGCATTCTGGGAGCAAGGTAGAGATGAATGAACTGGAGGAACCAAATCAAGCTGTTACCTAGCCAAGAAGGGAGAAGGTGACACTGAAAAGTTGGTAAATTAATAAATGTCTGTTTAGGACCTAAAACAATGTATACACCACAAAGATTCTTAGCAATAAGGGCCCCTCGATATCCCATGTTAAGCCCCTCCTGGCTCAAAGTACCTCAGTGTACTGTGGTCAGTAGTCACTCCCATTAACCTTAGGTTTGAAACTGGGCTCCACTGTGGAGAGTATGCACTCCTGTCTGTTAAGCAATGCCCTATGCATTTACTTTTACAAGAATCTACCAACTTGTTTTTTCAGAGGGTTTGGGCTGATTTTCATTTGTATAAGCCATGCATAGTAACATTAGCATGGATATAAGATGTAAAATGGAAAGTATTGTAAGACTCTGAATAACAAAAAAGACTCAATGGCAAAGTAGCTGAGTTAAATTATAGTACTGGAAATAACTGTCCACCTAGAAAGGGAAATACTAAAGACAAAAGAGAGGACAGTTAGTAAGAAAAATTAAACCTTTTTTGTTACACTCCACTCAGGAAGGGCACACACATCAGAAGTATTGCACTCCTGAAAAAGAATTATTTGCCAAAAAGGCCCGCTTAGAGCAGTCAAATCAGTTGACCCTTTGCGTGGAATTTTTGGCCATAATTCTAAAGTGGCTATAACTATCTCTCTCTTTATTTTTGACCATTATTATAAATCAGGCCTCCATATTCCTTTCTTACAAAGAAGCACAGTACAAATCCCGCCAAAAGTCTCCCACTGACCAGTTCTCTGTTATCTCTGTTATCATGTTTTTTCCAAAACTTAGCTCAGGAGTAAAGCAATTTTCAGTTTTCCCCAAAACTCTAAAACATTTCTCTCTCTTCCCACTTCCCTGAAAATTACCTGGTTTCTCCTGCTTACCCAAAACAAAGCTAACCCACAACAAAACTTCTTTTTACCTTCAGTATCGGTTTTTTAATATGCAGATTTTAGCTTGGTCTTTCATTCTGTTTCCCTGACCATCTCCCACTTTCTTTGATCTCCAAAATTACACCCCGCATTCCAGAGCTCAACCCTTAAAAGTTACCCAGCTCAAAAAATAAATTTGTCTTCATCTTTCTAGACGCAAGTCCCCATGCATTCTGTGTGGTCTCATTTATTTCACATTTCATAATTCATATTTCATAGTCGCCTCTTCGTGCTCCCGCTTGACTCTCAGTGGGAAAATGAACTCACTAAGGTCATGCTTAGGGACTTTTTATCTCATTAGGATAAAGTTCGGTAGCACTATTTTTTAAGGGGAGGTTTGGGTCACACCCTGCAATGGTGCTCAGGGGTTACTCCCTGGCTCTGCACTCAGAAGTCACTCCTGGCAGGCTCAGGGGACCATATAGGATGCCAGAATTTGAACCGGTGTCCATCCTGTACCAGCTGCTTATAAAGCAAACACCTTACCACTGGGCTACCTCTCCGGCCCCAAAATTAAACCTTTGTATCTTGTCGAGCATATCACTCATTAAACATCAGTTGGGCCAAAGAAATAATCTGCCTGGTCTGTGGCAGAACTCAGTTAGATCCTTGGCAGTACATATGGTCCCCCATGCACCTCTACACAAATCCAGGAGTTAGCATAGAGAAATGTTGAATGTAGGTTTACCCTGCCCCCATCTCCATGTACATACACAACATCAGTAAGAATAATTTTCCTTAAGTGGAGCATTTCTGTTCACATTTATTCATTCCTTTTTGGGGTGGGCTAATGGGTCCACATTCAACAGCGTTCATAGGTTACTCCTAACCCTGTACTTAGTGGTCACTGTGGTGTTATTCAGAGAATTGTGTGGTTTTTGAGGATTAATCATGTGCCCTACATATACAAATTTTGTGCTCCAATTATTTGACCTAGCTCCCTAGTGTTCTAATTTTATTTCTAGATAAATACTACTTAGAACTTCTGGTCACAATGTTTAACTTATGGGATCATTCTGTAATCAATGAATTTTAATAATATAAAAATAACTATTTTTCATGAGATTACTTTGTATGTAGTACTTCCAATATACCTGAAAGCCATAAGATCTGCTTATATCAGGTATATTATTTAATCTCCAATCTAGTGTTAATTGTAAAAAATAGCATCTCCTATATCATACTTTCTTTTTGTCAGCAGTGTTTAGGGGCTACTCCTACTCTTATTTCAATATTTAGGGGTGACTCCAGAAATGCTAGGGGACCATGCAGTGCCACAGATCAAAGTAAAGCCTTCTGTAAACAGAGTATGTGATACAATCTTCTTTTTATTATTTTTGGGCCACACAAGGTGATGCTCAGGGATCACTCCTGACTATGTACTCAGAAATCACTCCTGGCTTGGGGAACCATACGGAATGCCAGGGGATAGAACCGAGGTCCATCCTGGGTCAGCTGTGTGTAAGGCAAATACCCTACCACTGCATCATCACTCTAGCTCCTGTGATACAATCTTTTGAGCTATCTACCCAGCTTAAAAATAATACTTTAAATATAATTTTAAGCATTTTAATACAATTTAAATATAATTTGACTGTTGTCAACACAGTAACTGGGATGCTATAAATGTTTTATATATGTTGACTATTTGTTGTATTAATTATTAATTATAAAGTCCTAGTGGTGTGGATGGTGGTGAGGCCTTTCTTGGCTAAACCTGGAGCCTGCAGCCCCTTTGGCCTGCGGGTCTGTAGGTTGAGGATAACTGTGAAGAAATGATCCACAGGCAGTCAGATGAAGCTTCAGGAAACATCCAACTTTATTACAAGGCCCTAATCACCCTGTGCTTTTTTCACATGGCCTCTAAGCTAAGCAGCCTACTTCCTGTTTCTCTGCACCCATCCTATGTCCAATCTCTCCCCTTTCCCCGAAAGCAACCCCTTAATTACCAACCAAAGACCCCTCCCAGCTGTGTGTATAGGTCTCACTATCCAGGTGAGATTAGCATATAGTTTTTTAGCTTTTCAGCTGACTTTTGCTTCATTTTGGATCCATTCCATCGGATTTTTTGTTAATCTATTGTGTGAGTGTGAGTTAGTGTGCTGGACACCTTAATGTCTATTCTATGTTTGTCTGTTTTGTTATTTGTCTGTCTGTTTTGTATATTTTGTATATAGTTTTTTCTCAATTTTATCTTCTCCGATTTATTCTTCCTTCTTCAGAAACTCCTCCCTCTCCTCAAATCACTTCCTCCATACTCAGCTACAAGCTTCCTGATTTTGGCCTTTTGAAGAGATTTATGATTTTCGGGGTTTCACTTCCTGTGACAGTTAGGAACCACTTATCCAGATTTCTCTAGTCTCCATGGACTGATTTCTCGGATTTCCAAATTCTTCATCGTTCCAGGTCTGTATTGGACTCCAATGAACATTCACCTTTTGTATTTCTCTTCTGGGTGTATTTCTTGGATTTATAGTTGATGCTAGTCTCCTTTTGTCTATTGAAATTATAGTTCTCCCCCGTTTTATTCGTTACTTATAGGAATTTACTTTGTATGACATTTTTTGATTTGTTTCTTATAATAATTTTATGTTAGTGGTTTTGCTGTCCTGTTATCTCAAATGATGTTCCTTGCATATTGGCAGGTTTTTTGCTTGGGTGCATCATATTGAAAAAAACTGTAGGTTCAAAAAAAGTTTTTTATTCATTTTGCATGGAACCTCAATTTATTTATTTACACAGGGAAGTTCTCAGCCTGAAACATCTTGTCCTGGATTTTTGACTTAAGCTCCTATCATTAAGACATTGGCTGTACTTCCCTGTACTTCGTACATCACTTTTAGATCTTTCATGGTCTTCTGAATAGATTTTAACTTTGGAAGAAGAACTTGGATTAAGCCTTGCACCCATTATTCTTACATTGCAGATTTCTCTCCAGTGATCTTTGGGATGTGTCTACCATCTTTCAGGAAGGGACTAAAATCTGCACCCCCCAAAATGGGCTTCCTTGCCATCCTGAACATGACTTGAAATTGAACTTCACCTTGCATGTTGAATGGCCTTTTAGACATTTTTTCGGAGGATCTCTAACTTCGGATTACCGTGGGACTTTTCGATTGCTTCTTAAGATCTCTGTAACCTACTAGATCTTTGATCTCTGAATTCAGGCCACATCACTCGATTTTCTAAGGAAGACTTTATTGGAACTCTTCATCTTGTACTTCGTAGATTGTGGAATCATCTTCTCTGGAGCTTATAGCTGAATCCTTGACTCATGTTTTTGGTTATGGACACCTCATGTTTAGGCTTAGAAGTTTTTCATTACTTCTTCCTTATAATACGCCTATGCAAACTGCTACCTTTTGTTAGCTTAGGTTTTCCCTTGTAATTATGGGTCTATTAATTATTTACCACATTGTATTATATTTTTATATACTTAAAAGGGGAGAATTGTTAAATATTTGGAGACTTTTATAATATTTCTCTTTGGTATGTTTCTCTGCCTGCTTTCCCACCTATGACCTTTCAGATAGTGGGTGCTGTTTGATTCTGAATAAATAGGAGTTAAACTGGGAGGATAGGGTCCTTTTGCAGCTGGCTAGGGAACCCTAGAAATTTTGGAGCAGCTGGCGGGTTGGCAAAGGTTTTTGTATCTGACCTTCTTGCCTCTTTTTACCCTCTTGTCTGTGTGGATTAATTTACTGCAGATCTATACAACTAGAACTGCTTCCCCTGTCATAGTTGAACATGGAAATGGGAATTGCCTTTCTTTTCTGGAAGTTCTGTTGGAATCAAGCCTCAATGAATCTCCTAGAGAACGTGACCCATCAACTATTTACCACCAGAAAAGAATCTTCATATACACTGGATTCTTGAGTTGAAAACTCTGGGATCTCGTCTTAGTGGTAGCAAGTAACTTCCCCTAGACTTCCTCCTCACTCTGGCACTTCCAGAAACCCCAAGAACCACACCATTCCCAGAGTGTCCACCATGTCAGCTCAAAGACCCATCCATTTCTACAGATTCTGAAGTTCTTGTAGAGCTCAGCCACATTTGTGGCCATGCAATATCTCCAAATTCCTTCAAACTGACACCCCAGTCAAATTAGATAGAAAAATAGCAGAGAATGCAACTATTCCTTTTTTTTTTTTTTTTAGGTTTTTCGGGCCACACCCATTTGATGCTCAGGGGTTAATCCTGGCTTAGCACTCAGAAATTGCCCGGGGGTCTGGTGAGGTGGCGCTAGAGGTAAGGTGTCTGCCTTGCAAGCGGTAGCCAAGAAAGGACCAAGGTTCGATCCCCCGGTGTCCCATATGGTCCCCCCAAGCCAGGGGCTACTTCTGAGCGCTTAGCCAGGAGTAACCCCAGAGCATCAAATGGGTATGGCCCCCCCCAAAAAAAAAAAACAAAGAAAGAAAAGAAAAAAAGAAAAAGAAATTGCCCCTGGCTTGCGGGGACCATATGGGATGCAGAGGGATTGAACCACAGTCCTTCCTTGGCTAGCGCTTGCAAGGCAGACACCTTACCTCTAGCACCACCTCGGCCCCAACAACCATTCTTAATAAACAGAAACAACAATATAGAATGCTCAAATAAAAAGCTTAGTAAACTCTCCAGGCTGGAGCAATGGCACAGCTGTAGGATGTTTGCCTTGTATGGGGCTGACTCAAGACAGACCTGGGTTTGATACCTGGCATTCCATATAGTTTCCCCAAGCCAGGAGTGCTTTCTGAGCATATAGCCAGGAGTAACCCCTGAGCATCATCGCATGTGGCCCAAAAATCAAAAACAAAACAAACAAACAAAAACAAACAAAAAAACAACAACTAAAGCTTAGTAAACTCTCAATGACTTAATGACCCCATCATGTAACAATTTTCACAAATTTTCTTTTACTGAAGTATCTTTGATAATTCCATTAGCCATTTAGGTGAAACAAGTAACAATTAAGAATTAATTTGTGCCTCCCAGAGAACAGGTTTGAGGGAGGGTGGAAAAATGGTGGAAGGAATATTGCATTGGAGGTGGGATTGATGTTTGAATATTAAATGTTAGAAACAATTGTATTATGAATGTCTTTGTAAATCATGGTGTCTAAATCGAGAGGAAAAAAGAAAAAGGTAATGAAAAAAATTAATATTAACTATTTTCAGAGAAAATGGCAAGAGAATGGAACCAGTAGTTATAGAAGAACAATGATGCTGTGCATTAATATTAAAAGAGATGTCAGAATAATCAGCTGATTTGGAATAGGATTTGTTATGCAGATGAAGTATAATTTGCTATTACCTAACAGATAGTTACTTATCCTTGATACTGGGAGTTCACTTCAAGTGACTCTTTATATATATGTATTTTAAGTAAGTTAAAATTTCAGTCCCAGTCACCACATTTCAACTTTAGTCATATTTCAAGTTTTCTATAGTCACATATGTCTGTGTCTGCTTTATTAAATATAAATGTGAGCAGGCATAGAACATTGCTATTTGTAACACAAACTCCCACTGGAGAAAACAGACACCTTGTTAGATTATAAATTATGTTTTTTCATATAATATAAATTTTGTATTTTAAAAAATATTTTGTAATTTTGTACAAAAATTTTGTAAATTCAAAAAAGTAATTTTGAAATTTTTGAATTTGAATATGAATTAATATAAATTTTCATATCATGCATGTTTAAGCCTCTTTCCAAGAATTTCAAAGACTTAATCAGATGACTCAGAATGATTTGTAGTCCAAACAAAAATTTAGAATCAGGGAGGCAAAGATTTCTGAGACACCTTTAGGGTCAGATGATGAGAGTCAAAACTGTTGCACAAAGAGAAAATGAACACATGATAGGCACATCACCTTAGGAAAGAAAGAGAAGCTGGTGAAAGATTGGAGGAAAAAAAAAGTCAAAAGAGCTCAGAATTCAGGAGTCGAGAAAATACTTTGGAAAGGATACTACAGGTAGATTAACATGTTAATGACTGGTAGCTAAGAATCAGTGGCAACCCAGACAAGTTTCTATGAATAGTAGGTCAAGGAGCCAGTTCCTGTGTTAAGTATTCGTGCTTAGGAAATGGTGCCAGGAGATGATCATTTCAAGTTCATAAGAGGTTCACAAGCAAGAAGTAGAAGTCATCTTGAATATATAGTGTTGAAGAGAAAATTAGGGTGGGGGAGGTTGGGTCACATTTGGGAATGTTCAAGAGTTACTCCTGGCTATGCACTCAGGAATTACTCCTGGTAATTGTGAGATGATGGGGATAGAATCTGGGCTGGCCAATGAAAGGCAAGTACCCTGTTATCACTTTGGCCCCAAGATTTGAAAAAGGTTTTAATTCTAATTTTGTATTAATAAAGAAAAACGAGTTGTTGGTCAGATATACTAAAAATAATCTGCTAGCATAATACATATATATTATTTATTTATTGTCCCTTTGATGATCATAGAGATAGCAGACACACTTAAAGGCCATTGTCTCCTTTTTGTTGTTGTTGCTGCTGTTGTCACAATTGTCCATGAAAATTGTGGCTATAAAGCTAATGATATAATACAGGGCTAAAATCCTTGTCTTAAATGCAACCAGCCCCAATTTGATCCCCAGCATAAACATGTGGTCCCCCAAACATTTTCAGTACTGATACTTGAGCATAGAACCACAAATATCTCCTGAACACTTCTGGGCATTGCTCAACCCCAAATTAAATTAGTTGAAAATAAGTAATTGTAATAAAATAAATGTGCTATCACCCTTTTCTAGTCAGAAAACTTAAGCAATATTGACAGAAATGAACCCACAACTTTTCCATGAGCCCATACTCAGAGAAGGGTTCTAATAGTCAGTCAATAAAACTAACAGTAAAATAGTGAATTCTGGAAATAATTTAGAAGCAGAGTCCTGGCAAAATAAAGACTTATGTAGTTCTCAGCCATTGTCAATGCTTTGGAAAGCTGTGGTTATGCAATTACAAAATTGTTGAATGAAAATTTTGTGTGAATCGCCAAAAGCAACAGGATATGCATTATCAATAACTTTTAGAACAGCCAAAGTCTTATTACCCAGCATTTTCTGCCTTTATAAATATAAGAAGATTTGGTTACTTCAGAGTGATATTGAAAAATAAAGGATGTTGTAAATAGAAGGAAGTTTCATCCTTAACCTAAAAAATCATCATCATTTAGAGTTGTTTTTGAAACAAATTTGCTTCTTTCTGGCTTAAACATTTTAGCTACTTTAATTGTATTTGTTTATTTGGGAGTTTGGTGAGGAATATACCTAAAAGTGTTCCAGGACACATATGGTGCCAGGGATTAATTGCAAAGCATGTGTTCAGCCCACTGAGCTTTTCCTCCCCAGTCCTGGTTTAGGTTGTTTATTTAAATTAAATTATAAAGTACAGAAAATAGTACAAAGCAAGGTACCATAAACTACCTTTTTAAAAAAATGAAATGATGTGACAATGATTTATGACATCCTATAGATTTCAAGTATATAAAATTTCAGGTTTATCAGTACCTGCAGATATTACACTATACTACCAAAATTCAAGTTTGATTTTTCTCCATACAATTGGCCTCTTTCACCCAAAGGAACACTATCTTTTCCTTTCTGGTAACTATCTTGTTTTTACAATCGAAGATTGGTTTATATTTTGTCCACTTGTTTTATTTCTTTATAGGCCGCATGGCAGTGAAATCATATAATGTTTGCCTTTCTTTACCTGATTTTATTTCATTAACATAATATCTTCAGGCCTATCTGTGTTGTTCTAAATGGCAAGACTTTATGTTTTTAGAATTAAGTAATATTGTATTATGTATAGCACTTAACCACATTTGGTCAACAACAACCTTGATGGGTAGGAGGCAATACCCTCTGGTTCAAAGTTCCCTGTGTGTCATATATTTACATAGAGGACATTGGGCAAGGATGTGGTTTCCAAGAAAAGCATTTCTCAAAAGATGTTCTCATTCAGCAATGTGATTATAATCACATCTTCTCTGTTCACTCATCATTGAGTGAACACTGCTTTGTTCCATTTTGGGCTACTGTAGATAATATGGTGAATATAATGATACATATATCTCTTCAAATTCATTTTTGTGTATTCCTTGTGAAAAATATTGGGATAGCAAGATCATATGGGATTTCAAATTCCAACTGGGCAGACTTTGGCATAAGCAAACTTTCCTCCACATTTGCAGTACCAGCTCACTTCCTTGACAATGATTCTAGAGAGTTCCCTTTCCCCGTATCTTCAACAATGCTTGTTCTATTTTTGAGACTCAACCTATGAGGGTCAGGCCTCCAACAACTTAAGAATAGAACTCTAATATTTGTCTTTATGTGGCCATGAGTTTGTTGACAGTGGACTCCCCTCTGATTGCCAAACCTAAAATGTAAATAAGCCATGCCTAAAGTTTATATAGCCCCTCTTATATATTATCCTCCTCCCCTCATCAGAAATCCTTTTATCCTCTCATCCCCCAATCCTGATCCATTATCCTTCCTTATTTAACTAACCTCTCTACCCTTAGTTCTTAACTAAGAACTAAGAATTAAGAACCTTAGTTCTTAACTAAGGTTGGTACTGAGACCAACCATCTGCCCCAATAAACAACCACTCAGCTCCCAAACCGAAAGGACACCCTCTCAGTCCCACACCTCATGCCTCGGCAAGAAACTATAACCAACACTCCTGCTGACTTATGCTGTATGGCCCTTCTTTCCACCCTCCTAATCATGGACTGTTGCTTGCTATTGATTCAGTCCCAGAAGGACCCCCAGCCCAAGGACATTACCTGATCCCTTATGGCTGCAAAACATTCCTCAAACTCAGCATGACATGATGTGTGATGAAAAAGTGCTCTGGTTTACATCCCTACAAGAATATCTCAAGGGGCCGGGCGGTGGCGCTAAAGGTAAGGTGCCTGCCTTGCCTGCGCTAGCCTTGGACGGACTGTGGTTCGATCCCCCGGTGTCCCATATGGTCCCCCAAGCCAGGAGCAACTTCTGAGCACATAGCCAGGAGTAACCCCTGAGCATTACCGGGTGTGGCCCAAAAACCAAAAAAAAAAAAAAAAGAATATCTCAAAAGACTTAATGGGGAAGCCTATATTTCCTTTATATGTTTAATAACTCTATAATAATACTCCCTAGTCTATTTACAACCAAATGTAAGTAAGCCTCTTAAACAGCATTTTTTTCTTTAATTTCTTTTTTAAATATATTGTTATTTTGTTCTTCTATTATATAATACAATATTATATATATACATATATATATATGTAGAGAGAGAGAGAGAGATTTTCTCTTTTTCTTTTCTTCATCGTCACCAGATTTGGCTCTGTTTGGTAAAAAAACCTACAAGAAAAAGTCTCGCCTGGGATAAAAGCTCAGGTCAAAACCAGGGCACAGAGAATGTGTAGACTACCACTCTTACCCCCAATTCCACCAACAATATAATTTTGCACCATCTCCTTTTGCATAGGCATTCTAAATAAGGGGGGAATCTTATACACAGAAATGAACTCTTATCTACTAGGGATAAGAACCCATAAAGAATTGATACCCAATTTTACAACAAGCTATACAAGTGGGGAACAGTGACACTAGCATTATGGGGGTAAAGGAGGGAGATATGGGATGTATTCTGGGAACAGGTGTAGAGGGAAGACAACATTAGGGGTGGGCATGCCCCTCACTCATTGTCACTATGTGCCTTAAATATTTCTGTGAAATAATTGTAATTCACTTTGACCACAATAAAAAAAAATCATCCTGATGTTGATTTCTAAACACAATTTCTTATTAATAAGGACTAAGTATTTACTTCCAGGCATCATCAGGAAAAATTAACTTAAGATATTATATTATTTATGTCAGGAAGTGAGGATATATTCAAAAGTTGATTGTGAAATATCCAAGAAATAAGAAGTCAACTTGAGGGATTTTCTGTGTTCATGATAGATAAAGTTTTAAAAGTGAATAATGAATAAATATTTAATGACTAATTTATTACTAATTATAATTTTTATTATAATCATTACAAGTTAAGAACTAAAATACGGGCCGGGCGGTGGCGCTGGAGGTAAGGTGCCTGCCTTACCTGCGCTAGCCTAGGAGACGGACCGCGGTTCGATCCCCCGGCGTCCCATATGGTCCCCCAAGCCAGGAGCGACTTCTGAGCGCATAGCCAGGAGTAACCCCTGAGCGTTACCGGGTGTGGCCCAAAAACCAAAAAAAAAAAAAAAAAAGAACTAAAATACATAAGTACTTGCTAATAAAAATATATGATAAACAGGTAAACAGATAGATGGAAAGATATAGGGACAAATATGTCCTTTATATGTGTGCCATAAATCAATGCAAGCAAATATGATAAATTGATACAATTTAAATGATAAATATGTGGATATTTATATTCTTCTTTTTGCAACTTTTGTATAGATTTTGTTTTTCTTTAATTTTGGGTACTTTGGGCCATATCTTTGTAATTCATAGGGGCTGTTTTGTGCCCTATGCTTGAATCATTCACAGAGGTACTCAGGACCGTGTGTCCAGTACCTTAACCCATACAGTATCTGTCTACTCCAGGGTTTTTTTTATATTATTTTAAAACTGAAGGAGAGGGGATTAAAGTAAGTGGATTTATTCTTAAAGTGTAAAGAGCTATAAGTTCAAAACTTCTTTGCATCACAGTCAGTTTACACTAAGAAGAGCAAATAAAAATCTCTGAGTGTGAGTTTTATATCCTGGAGGCAAAAATATCATGATTCCAACTCTTTAAATCTGAGAACCATAGTCCAAGACTCTCATGAAACCACAGACGAGCAAGCCAAACATTCTTCTAAAGTTTAAGAGAGAGAGAGAGAGGAGAGAGAGAGAGAGACAGAGAGAGAGAGAGAGAGAGAAGAGAGAGAAAGAGAGGGAGAGAGAGAAAGCAATTATTATTTAGTTCATGTTAATAGTAGGGCTTTCAGGTGTTTGGAGATTTCTTTGGTTAATTTACATTGCAAAAGTACTAAATAGTGGGCCAGGAGAGATAGCACAGCGGCGTTTGCCTTGCAAGCAGCCAATCCAGGACCAAAGGTGGTTGGTTTGAATCCTGGTGTTCCATATGGTCCCCCGTGCCTGCCAGGAGCTATTTCTGAGCAGACAGCCAGGAGTCACCCCTGAGCATCCCCGGGTGTGGCCCAAAAAAACAGCAACAAAAAAAAGTACTAAATAGTGTATAACTCTAAAGTTGAATTTTAAGGGATTCCCTAATATGTATACTATCTTTTTATCTGAAGTAATAAAATAAACTATGATCTTGAAAAAAAATAAAGTTCAAAAGAAACTGTTAAATATTATTTAACAGGAAGCAAAATTATTATGAAGATTTTAAAATAAAGGTGCATAAACCAGTCACATGAAGTCACTTGACAGATAACCTTTAAAACAAGTATTAATTTTTGAATGGTACAATATTCATATCAAAAGTTACAATGGGCCATAATATTTAATCTCTTTATATCTGCTTTCTCCAGAGAAATGGAGCTAATAACATTTATGGTATAATTAAGTGCTTGTTCATGATAAAAAAAAATGCTTGCCAAAGCTTATACTGGCTTCTTCATTCATTCACTCTACAAAGACATAAGAGATAGATACCTGACACCAGTTGAAGATCACCCTGACTGTAAGCCCTTCCCTTGGTCATTCACTTTTTTTATATATATTTTATTTAAACACCTTGATTACATACATGATTGTGTTTGGGTTTCAGTCATGTAAAGAACACCACCCATCACCAGTGCAACATTCCCATCACCAATGTCCCAAATCTCCCTCCTCCCCACCCGACCCCTGCCTGTACTCTAGAAAGGCTTTCCATTTCCCTCATACATTCTCATTATTAGGACAGTTCAAAATGTAGTTATTTCTCTAACTAAACTCATCACTCTTTGTGGTGAGCTTCCTGAGGTGAGCTGGAACTTCCAGCTCTTTTCTCTTTTTTGTCTGAAAATTATTATTGCAAGAATGTCTTTCATTTTTCTTAAAACCCATAGATGAGTGAGCCTTGGTCCTTCATTTATGTGTTTACTCCTCAAACACATAGTAAAGATCTAATCTTGGGTCAGTATCAACAGAAAAAAAAATAGGCCAAGGTTTTGCTCATTCATTGAGTCTACTTTGGCAAGGACAATCTGAGTGTTGGTGTTTTTCTTTTCAGGTAAAGGTCTCCATTTCTCCTGTCTCCCCACAAAGCAAGTTAGCATCTGAGACCACAACTATAAATGATTATGTTGAGTCTGTGAGATCTGAGGTAATGTAGCCCCTAGCTGATCCTACCCATGGCAGGAATCGGTCACCAGTCAGTCATCAGTTGACAAGGAACAGGCTGATTGCTGGGAGCAGCTGGGAGGAAAGCGGTTCTTCTGGAATGTCAGCATTAAAACAATGAGTCTCATAATAGCCAGTCATTAATTGGGATGTTTTTTTTTAAACAAAGCTTGTTGAAATGTGAAAGCAGCGCTTCAATCTGGGTGTGCAGTCAATACAACTGTTCCATTCACACAGGGTGTGCCCCAAGCTAAATGACCTCTTCTAGAAAAGATTAATCTATGATTAAAAATAACTACATTCTCGTATGCAATTATAGGTCAATCTTGAAGGAGATCAAAGCATATTATACAAAAGTAAGTATATTAATCACAATTAATCATAATAAGGCAATAGAAGAATTAAATCCCCTTGCAGTATGTTCCCAATATTCCATATGAATTTAGAGTTAATAAGAATGGTTCTATTTTTTTTCTATATGGCACAATAGATCTAGGGAGGATACTGTAATATTTTCCATGAAGTACTTGGAAGATCTTAAATTCACAATAGAATTTATAGTTGTTGACCAGAGAGATGAAAGGAAGGTTAAAGCACTTGTTCTGTGTGTGACTGTTCACAGTTTGATCTCCAGCACCATGTATGATTCTCTGAGCACCATCACTGTGATCCTTGAGCACAGAGACAGAGTAAGTCTTGGTCATCACAAGATATGGCCCTATAGACCCCCTCCCTATCACAATGATCATCATTAGCAGTTACTGTATTAAAATTTTATTTTATCTCCATCTCAAGAAAGAGGTTTCTGGTAGTAGAAAGAATTGCTGTAAGTGTATAAAAAATTTCTGATTGATAAGCAGGACAGTGTTTGATTTAAACTTGATATCCACTTAAATGATAAATTTAATTACTAAATTGAGGAGAGATGAATAAGGGAATTGAGAGTTCATGACACCAAAGGTGACATATTGACAATAATGGAAGATAGTGGGCACTTTGGTGGTGGGGTATGAGTAATTTTTTACCTCAATCCCATAAACTTGAATACTACTATAGTCATATGACCATAGTTACCATATTACCATAGTTACCATATTACCATATGTTAACATTTACCATAGTTATACATATTAACTATGTCCAAGCATTTAATCAATAAATAAATTTACTGTTTTAAGTTCCCCAAAATATTGAATATATGTATATTCGAGCCACAGCAAGTCCTGCTCTGACTTTCTTAGAGTAAAATGACTCAAATTAGACTTACAAGTTAATTTCAAAATTGCCCCCAAAATGGTTTGATGCTAACTCAGGAGGTCATTCTTTATGAAGAGATTTGAAAATAAGTAAATGACTCCTCTGCCCAGGGAAAAGATGATTCTAACTTTTCAAAAAACACTCCTTATAGACTTGTGTGACTAACATCTCAGCTACATATCCTCAAAGGAATCTTTGAGTTGAACGCAGATATTTTTTTTAATTACTTTAATTTTTATTTTGATCATAGTGGCTTACATATTGTTGACAATAATATTTTAGGTACATATTTACATAAAATCAGGGGGGATTTCCATCACCAATTTGTCCTCCCTATACCTCCGTTTTTGTCCTGCCTCCCATATGCTCTTCCCTCACCCCTAGGGCTGCCAGAATATGTTGTTCCCTCTGTATCTAGCCTAATACTTAGTAGTCTTGCACCTGATTGGTCCTGGTGCCTCCCTCATTTCCCCCTCTAACTGGGGAGCAGGACTAGCTAGTTCAATTTACGTGGTTTTGTTTGAAGAAGGGAATAGTAGTAAACTGGGGTAAAGGTCTAATACGCAGAAAATAAGCGGAATTCTTCTAGAGGGTCTCATCCTCAGAGAGACGAAGGAGAAAAAGGTGAAACACTCCACCAGTACAAAAAGAAGTGTCAAATATCCAGTGAGGACTCCAACAATAACGCTAAGCACCACCACCACAACAACAACAACGACAAAAAAAAAAAAAAAAAAAACAAAAACAAAAAAAAACGCCAGGTCTTGAGATAAGAAACATGGCAGAGCATATAATGAAAGAAAAGAAAAGAAAAGAAAAAAGTGTAAATGGGGGCAACAGCTTCAATAACCACACCAAAACAAAGAAATCAACCAAAAATAGGTAAATATAATAATGATAATAAATGAAGATAAAAAATAATATATATAAAAAGATAAATAATATTTTGTGTTTTGTTTCTTTCCCTCCTGCCTTGGCACAGTAAATATTGGGGTCATTCCAAAAGGAATTCACTTGGCCTAAGAGATATGGGGTTTCTCCACCCTTGGAGTATATTGTCACGGGATCAACTATAGCCTCTGTTTAGGATCCTTTACTCTCCCGGTGGTGTTTTTGTGTTGTTTGGAAGACTTCTGTTCCATCCTAGGTGATACAATCAGACCTCTGTATCTATCGATCTCAGTATCTGCATAGTTCCAGGGATGGGACTTATGATGAAGTCAGTCTTTGTGGTTCTAGAAGTTTCGTTCCCTCAGTGTCATTTTAATCCATATTCTGTGGTTGGTGGTCTTGGTCTTGGCACTAAACCTGGGATGGCACCTAGGATAACGCCTTTCCTTGGAACACGGATATTTTTGTCAGAACATCTTTAGAGGTCAGAGAGATCATGTAGAGTTTAAAATACTTGCCTTGCATGCACTTGAATCCCACTTCAGGCGTTATTTTCTTGGCATTATCTGGTTCCCTGAGCACTGTAGGGTCTGTTCCTAATAGACCTTATCACCAGTAAATGTGGCCATGGACATTTCCAAGAACCATCACTAGGGTGTCCCTGAGTGTCTCCAGCACCAGAGAAAGCTTAATCAACACTATATTCTTGAGCCCTATCACTAAATGACCTACTTAGTTGCTTGAGTATCACTCTGGGGCCCTGAGCATAGTTTATAAGGATCTTACCCCCATATAACCACCTTTAATATTACCTCTGCATTGTGGGATCAGTTCTGAGAAGTTGGGAACCACTAGTTCCAAGACTAGGAATGACTTCAACTTTTTATTCTAAAAAGAAAGAAAAGAAAGAAAGAAAGAAAGAAAGAAAGAAAGAAAGAAAGAAAGAAAGAAAGAAAGAAAGAAAGAAAGAAAGAAAGAAAGAAAGAAAGAAAGAAAGAAAGAAAGAAAGAAAGAAAGAAAGAAAGAAAGAAAGAAAGAAAGAAAGAAAGAAAGAAAGAAAGAAAGAAGAAAGAAGAAAGAAAGAAAGAAAGAAAGAAAGAAAGAAAGAAAGAAAGAAAGAAAGAAAGAAAGAAAGAAAGAAAGAAAGAAAGAAAGAAAGAAAGAAAGAAAGAAAGAAAGAAAGAAAGAAAGAAAGAAAGAAAGAAAAGTCATTGGGAATCAAGAATGATGAGCGATTTTTCTAGAAAAAAAATTTGTGTTATCAATATTTACCTTGAGGGATAAGGGACAAAAAGGAGGTCACCCAAGCAATACAAGTTTCTGCCCACTAGATTGTAGAGCTGGATAGTGCCAGAAATGGAATTAGGACCTTCCACATGCATCTTAGGCCCTATACTCACTCTTGGTCTACCAATAATTTCTATGTCTGCACACACCTTCTATACAAAGTGGGAGTTTTTGTCTCCCTGGTACCTTATTAAACAAGCTCTTGAATGCAGCTAACAAAGGCTTCAGTTCTCCCCAGCTGTGATAATACCTATATAAGACATAACTCTTTCTAGACTGTTCCCCAAAATACAAACACTCACCTCATCTGAGAAGACTTGTTCATGCCTGCTGACCAGAAACACTGGGTTTCACTCCAGATAAAATATAGTAAGGGAGTGTCTCATCCCACAGACTATTAAACTAGAAGTGACACTGGAGCCAGAAATTGTAGCTTCGCATGATAATGATGAGAAAATAGTCTCAGGGAAATGTTCAACAGTTAATGAAGGATCTAGCTGAATTCAAGTCTCTAGTCATCACCAGGAGCTACTTCCTTTTCCTACTTACTTCCATGCTTTAAAAGCTTTTTAGGGAGGAAAAATGGGCCATACTACGGTGGCCTACTCCCAATTAGGGCTCAGGGGTTGGTTATTCCCATGCTTTTGAAAGAGGCTCTGTAGGCTATGAGGTTCTGGAGATATGATGAGGTTCTACATGTAAACCATGTATTCAGCCCATTGATTCATCTTCCCAGGTCACTGATCCCCCCTTAATTTGTCTCATTCCATTCACATTTCCCATTTCTTATAACCCTTCCCTTCTCCATCTTTCTTCTTAAGAATTGAAATCAATAAAAATAGAACACTCTACAAGTCAATTCCTCCTGAAAATATATGAACCAGACTTCCAGACCTCATACTCCTTATTTGGGGGGGGGGCAAATAAAGAATGGAATCAAAAGAGTTGTCTCACCCTTGGCTTCAGAGAATAGTGAGGAGAAGAAAAGTAACTAAGTGGAGCAGGAAATGTGAAGGGATGGAGCCAGGGGTCAACCCATCTGTATTGGTGGAGATTTAAAAAAAAAAAAGGAGAGGGTGCTGGAGTGATAGCACAGCAGTAGGACATTTACTGATTCAATTCTTGGCATCCCATAAGGTCCCTTGATCCTGCCAGGAGCAAGTTCTGAACACAGAGCCAGGAGTAACCCCTGAGCACAGCTGGGTGTGGGCCCAAAACAAAACAAAAAGGACAGAACTAAATGGAAGTGGGGCATGAGACTTCTGCTTCATTAAATCAGTGTTGTCTTAATAGTTACTATTATAGTAGATAGTATAATAACCTTTGTCTACTTCACCATAATGATTTGAAACAGAAAATAAGTTAAATGTTTTTGAGTTGTTCTTAGAATCAACAACATTCTGTGACAAGTGAAGGCTTTCTAAGGGCAGTCCCCATAGATCTGTAACTTTTTCTATTGCCTGCCTCTTAGGAAAAGTGTTTCAGATGTACAAAAAACACAGATGATAATTTCCAAATTATTATATTTTTAGAAAATTTCACCGAAGTTTGCAGTGACTGCAACAAAACCTGTTGCTGTCTATCAGTTTATAACTTGAGGCACTCCTGCAGTGTACTTGTAGTTGCCTGTAGCAAACCTGCTTGTATTTGCCTATAGCAGAGATAGATGCATAAACATCTCAAATGTCTATGACTTTTTGTGAGGCACTGGACTGTGAATTTGAACTGACCTTGAAAAAGTGTAGCAATAATAGAGACATTGAGCTTCTTGTGTCTCTGTAAAGCATGCTCTGCAGCTTTCAAGTAAACGAGATGGTCATGATTTACTCTATGTCTTTTCTGCTTATTGGTTTTATTCAGGTTTTGATGGGGACCATTTATCAGAAATAGAAGTAGTTCGTGTAAATTTTGTTGGACATATCCTGGAAATTGGTCATTGAGCTTCCCAATCTTTAAGTCTTTCAGGCTGATATGCCTTGCTTTCATAATTAGGCCAAATTCTTCTGCTACTTTACATTTATACCCAAATGGATTAAACCTGTTCATACAATTCTGATAATGGTTTGGGTTGAAATAATCAGCCAAACATAGAGTATTACACAGGCACTATAATATTGAGTTTATATAACTAGAGTTTCCTAAGTTACGAAGTATAGTGAAAGCTGGACCAGTTCCCCAAATAAATACGCTAGCCAAAGTCAACAACAATAGCATGAAGATACTCAAACTCTAATAATTTAAGCTTTAAATGAGCCCATTATACTGGCAGGATGAGGGGCAAATGGTGATGGATGGGATACACTCTAGGAACACTGTGGAGTGAGGTGGTGGGATTGGCCCTGATTCATTGTATGACTGAAACCCAACTATAAAGGACTTTGTAAGTCACGATGACTTAAATTAAAGGAAAGAATTCTGCCACAAAAAAAGAGGAGAGAGAGAGTGAGAGAGATCGAGAGAGAAAAAGAGAGAGAGACTCAAGAGTATAGTCAGGTGCCTCCCTGTTCTCCTCTCCAGGGTCCTAAGTATCATTGCTTTTCTTTATTATTGTTGTTGGGGTTTGTGGTTTTGTTATTTTATTTGTTTTGAGCTGTATTTTGAACCCAGGCCTCATAAACATAAGATGTGTTTTTACCACTGAGCCATATCTCTAGACTTTGTTTATTATTTTATGGTGTCAGGATCAAAACCAGGACCCCATAAATGAAAGGCAGGTGCTTTGTTACCAAGTCAGATTCCTTTCCCAAGACGAGCATTTTTCTTACAATAATTTTTTGGTCCACACCTGGTGGTGCTCAGGAGCTTCTGCTGACTCTGCACTCAGGGATCATTCCTATCAGGGCTTCAGGGATTGAATCTGGGGTAGCTGCGTGCAAGGCAAGCTTCTTACCTGCTACACTATCTCTTTTGCTCCAATGACAACATTTTTATTAAAAAAAAAGAGAGAGACAAAGAAAATGAGGTGAGTGTCAGGAAGCTGAGGCAATAATGAACAGACACAGGTAACTAAATTAGAGAGAAATTCACTAAATATCTGGTGCTGGAGCAATAGTACAGTGGGTAGGGCATTTGCCTTACACACAGCTTATCGGTACTCAATCCTCAGAACCCATAGGGTCCAATGAAATACATCATGAGTGACCCTTGTCCACAGACCCAGGAATAAACACCAAGTACTGAAGATTGTGGCCCCCAAACCATAAAGCATAAACAAAAATAAACAAATAAAATAAATAAACCAAGTATCATCGAGTAAATGCAGCTGTTCTATCTATAAGGGTTCCTCTAGATACCAGGCCTTAGACTAGTTTCCTCACATTTGCAATATAATTTTTTTACAAACATATTGTTATTGTTTTTATTCACCACATTATATAAAGTATGAATAGTGAGACAAAGATAATAACAATCTTGTGCAAGAATACACTATTACAACCTGGGAAATAGTTCAAAGGGTTGCAGTTCATACATGAAACCCCAAGTTTAATCCTTAGCTCTTCATGTAGTATTCCCAGTACTACTAGGTATGTTCTTCCTGGCTCCCTAAAACTCTGGCCTTAAATTAAATGATGAGGCCCACATAGTCAGATTGAGTTTAACTAGGAGATATCCCCAGGCACCTTGAGAGCACTCCCCATAAAAGAAAATATAATGTTTAGATATTTCTGACTCTAAAGGTTATGGTATTTGTAAATAACTTACTGCTCGCAAAGCAAAACAAGTACAAATGGTTTTAAAGTATCTATATTGTGTATCTCATGGTGATTCAATTAAATAATTTATTAAAATATCTATGCAGAACTTTCTTTATCTGTGGGTTTGCATTGTGAATGATGGAAAAAATAATAAATAAATATATGACGAACTAATTCCCTTAGACAAGTTAAGTCCAACAAACTTCCAATTAAATTTTGCACTTAAGCCTCATTTATGCTGAGATCTAGAAATCATCCTGAATTTATATGCATGTATAAATTACAAATATCAAATGCTTTCATCTGGATTTATGAAGATCTCATATGGAATAATGGGTACTACAGAAGGTTGCTCAATATGCTAACTTAATGTAATCCTGAGACTTGTACATAGTCTATTATTTTACTGATGGGTAAACTAGAAACAAAAGAAGTAAGGCAATCTGTGCGATGCTCTTCTGTTAGCAAATATTAAGATAAAATATAATCCCAGATTCATATAGCTCCAATATCCATGTTTTATTTTACATTTGTATCCCTGCTTTTAATATGTTCTAAATTTCTGAAGTGGCAGATGTCATTTGTAGAAAAATTGGGAAATCCCATTAAGAAGAAAGGAGAAAAAGCTCTAAAATTCAACTAAAACTAATACTACCATGTGGGAAATTTTTTGTTTTCTGTAATGTTGACTAAAAGAGAATTAATGGACTTATATTTCTACTTGTTATTCTATAAACAAGAAACCTCATTATAAATTCTCTGCATACTCTCAGTCTCTATATACTAGTAATCAATACATATGTGATTAATTAGCTTTCTTCCTTTTTTGGGGGGGCATTTGGGCCACTTCTGCTTTTTAGGAATAATACCCTTACTACATAAGCCTAAACTTTAATTTACTTAGAAATTTATCTCTACTGTGAGAATGTCAATTTCTCTATACTTTCATGAGATCTCTTTTATTAAAATTAATAAGATTTCCCCCCTGTCACTCCAGCATCTCTTCTGCCTCCTTTTTAAGCCAATAAATCAAGTTATTATGTGTGTCTACACCTTAGATTTAGAGCAGGGTGTCAAGAGATATTGAGATCTGGAATCAGAAAAATCTGGGTTCTGCATCAGTTTTCTTCTCACTCACCCAGTGATTCCGGCCATGACTTTATCTTTATCCCACGTTATTTTTTTTAATCTGAAAAAGCAGCACTGGCATTACTTTCCTCAAATAATTACTATAAATATGAAATCAGATAAAACATGTGACAAGATGTTTGTAAATTATGAATCTTACTAAATGTCAGTGGCTGTTAGCTTTAGGCAGGTTGACAGATCTGGACAACTTTCAAAGGAAAAGAGGAAAAGAGGAAAAAAATGTCTTACCATTGATTTGCTCTCCTGGCAAATTTAAACATTTTCTGCTAAAAAAGAAATATAGGCTTTAAAAAAGTGTAAAACTCTGAGGAGAAATAACATCTATCTTAAAGAACATTTCTAAGTCTGAAGTGTTATCTATCTAGTATTTCAGGACTATTACTACTACTACAGCTTTTGTTGGTATGAAGAATTAATAAATCTAAATGTTTCCAGAGATCTGTCAGAAAGGTCTTGAACCTTTCTGTATCCTGTCCAGCTAGATACAGAGCTGGAAATCACGTGACCAAGTAGCTCCTCCTCCTCCTCCCCAATGGGGCAAGTCACCACTTGCATCCTGGCTGCTATTGGTCCAGGAGTTTTACTCCGGGACTTTTAATGCAGAAGGAGGGATGCTCCAGAGTCCAGACAGCTGAGAGAGATAGAGAGAGACACACACAGAGAGAGAGAAACAGAGAAAGGGAGAGAGAGAGAGAGAGAGAGAGAGAGAGAGAGAGAGAGAGAGTGAGTGAGAGAGAGAGAGAGAGAGAGAGAGACAGAGAGACAGAGAGACAGAGAGACAGAGAGACAGAGAGACAGAGACAGAGACAGAGAGAAAGCTGTTAGAACCTTTCAGGAAAAGAAAAAAAGGAAGGCTCATGACACACAGAAATGAGGGTGTGGGTAAGTGATGTGAGGAGACAACTACTAGGCTGAATTATTTTTCTTGTGTTCGAATCCTACTGCAGGGGAGAAAAATCATTCTGATCACTTTTTGATCAGAGTAAAGGATTAGCTAGCTACTCCAGGACTCAACACAGAAATCCCAGTCCGGGCATGAAGTTTGAAGATACGCATGCTGGCAATGGAATCTTGGCAGAAAAGAATCCATTGCCTCTGGGTGAGAAGTCCCACCTGGATGAGAAGACTCAGTCATCCAATGGAAAGGCAGCAAATAGAAAGGCAGCAAATGGAAAGGTTGAGATCTGTGTAAAGCAGGAGGCAAATGGTAAGTGTGTCGTGCCCAGAAAAAGCCTCAACCAGTACAGTTGGCAGGAGATTCAGAAGCATAATCTGGAGACAGACCAGTGGCTTGTGATCAATCGCAAGGTCTACGATGTTACTCGTTGGGCAGACAAGCATCCCGGTGGACGTCGGGTTCTCACCCACTACGCAGGCGAAGATGCCACGGTAAGGATCTCTGAGCTCTTTCCTCTCTTTCCCTCTTCCAATAGCTGAGTGGCTGAGACCTTGGCTCACATCCCAACCCTGGTACATGTTCAAAGCTCCTTTGTTGCTCCCCTCCTCCCAAACCAATCTTTCAGCAATCTTCTGGAAACAAACTAAACCTTGAGGTATCTGTACCATCTTTGAGATAAGCTCACTTTGTTGGCAGTGGATACTGTGTCTTTGGGAATTTCTGTGTTTGTTTGGGGCGTTTTGTTTTGTTTTGAAATCGAGTACTGGCTTTTTTTTAATAGTTTTGTTTTGTTTTTTATAACTTTTTTTTATTATTCTGGTAATATCGTTATGATAATGTTCACGTTGATAGTAGTGATGTGCACAGTTACAGCAGTGACATATCCAAGACTTTCGCCACATGAAGTCCCTGTTATAAAACGTAGAAAATTACAAAAAGATGATAAAATTTCCAGGGAAATGTCCAACAATCCCAACAAATCTTCTAAAATGTTAACAATTTTTCAAACACTTGGAATAGGAGTTTCTTTTTTTTTCTTCTCTTTTTAATAATGTCTTTATTTAAGCACCATGATTACAAACATATGCGTAGTTGGGTTTTTAGTTATAAAAAAAAAACAAACAAGAATACCCCCTTCACCAGTGCAACAGAATTTCTGAGCCCTCAGCCAAGAGTAACTCCTGAACATCACTGGGTGTGGACCCCCCCACCAAAAAGTCAGCATGAGAAAAAAATGATAAGTGTGTAAAGAGTCAAATAGCATATTACACATTAAACAAGAAATAGTGTGAGATTTTTGAAATCGTGGTCCATAAGAACTTTTATAGTTAATTCATAAAATGTACATTTTTCATTTGATATTGATACATCTCACTGAACCCTTAAATGTATTTTGAAATGCCTTTTTAAATACTCCATTAGAAAGTTTACCTCAATCAAGAATTTTATTCTTTATGTTGTGGCAAGGGAATATATGAAAACCAAAGAAAGCTAAAGAATCCAATCATGAAATAAAATTCAGATGCAAATACTTTAATTTTGGGGCCGGGAAGGTGGCGCTAGAGGTAAGGTGTCTGCCTTGCAAGCGCTAGCGTAGGACGGACCGCAGTTCGATCCCCCGGCGTCCCATATGGTCCCCCAGGCCAGGGGAGATTTCTGAGCACATAGCCAGGAGTAACCCCTGAGCATCAAACGGGTGTGGCCCCAAAACAAACAAAAAAAAAAACACATACTTTAATTTCACCATTTTAAAAGCTTTATTTCTTATGGGGCTGAAAAGGCAGTGGGTGGGGTTCTTGTCCTATATGCAGCTAACCCAGGTTGATTGCTTGCACTCATATAGTTCCTTGAACCTACTAGAAGTGAGCACTGAATGAAGAGCCAGGAGTAAACCCTGAGTACCACCATCTGTAACCCAGAAACCATAATAACATCAAATATATATATATATATATATATATACATTTATGAATCCTCCAACTAGATTCAAAGCATAGGACTGAAAATATTGATTCTCTAAGCAATGGTTTATATTTCTGGTACAGAGATAATAATAATTCTGTTAATAACATTTTTATTTCTTCCCACTACTGATTTTCCTTCACTAACCAGGTTGGGGTTTGTTTATTTGTTTGTTTTTTACTTTGGTTTTGGGGTGTTTTTTGTTTAGTTGTTTTTGGCTGCATCTGGACATGCTCACAGGTTACTCCTAGTTCTGAGCACCAAATGGGGTACTAGGGATTGAATCCAGATTGACTGTATGCAAGACAAATGCCCTATCCATTGAATTATTGCTCTGGCCCCTGGCTAAGTTATATTTTTAATGACTGAATTAACCTTGATTTATAATTGTATGTAGATTTCAGGTTACAGCATTATAATTCATCATTTGTATATGCTATGTAACGTCATGGCACAATCTAGTTTTTAACATTCACATACAGCTGACCCTTTTATCTAATTTATATATCCCCTATCCTGATATAGTTCTTATAATCAAGAAAGCTTTTTATTTGTTTATTTGGTTGATTTTTTTTTATCTTCCACATATGAGTGGAGTCATATTGTTTTTCTCTATCTGACTTATTTAAGTATATGCAGAACTATTCAGAAGGATTATTTTCAACATTGGTACCCCTAGTTGCCCTGAATTGATTAGGGGGGAGCAGTGATCATTTTGAATACAATTGGATGTTATAGTGTTTGTTTGCTTTGAAGAGAGCGATTTCCAAAGGAGGATACTAAGGAATTAATTTTCCCTTTTGGGGGGCTTGGTTTGGGGGCAACACCTGGCTCAGGGGTTCCTCCTGGCAATGTGATCAGAAATTGCTCCTGATTTGGGGGACCAAATACAATGCCAGGGATCAAACCCAGGTCTGTCCTGGGTTAGCTGCCTGCAAGGCAAAGAACCGACTCCTGCGCTATCTCTCTTGCCCCTAAGGATTCTTTTTCTCAAAGGACAAAATAGGTGGAATAAGTTTGGATAGCTCTGCAACTCATCTATACTATTGCTAAAGTCAGAGTTTGTCTTTTCATAGAAAAGTATTATTCCATTTGGACAGGTGTATGTGTATATATTTTACATTTTTATTTACCCTTACATCATTGGGAGATTCTTCTACCATATACCAATCTTTATTCTTCATACATATAATTCTCTTTTCTTCTCATAGCCTCATGTGTCTCCAGGAGTGCTGTCAGATAAAATTTTATTTAAGGAGAAGTTACAGTTTTGTGAGAAAATGCTCATGATTTTATATGGAATGGGAAATCATGTGTGTCAGGAAGACAAATTCTACAAGATCCAGAGAACTGAAGGTAGAAAAACGTCTATATTTTGGTAATAAGAGAAAGATAAACAAAGATGAAGTTATGGGGCTGGAGAGAGAATGAAAGAAGTAAGGTGCTTATCTTGCACTCATTCCCAGATTCAAACCTTGGAACTCTTGGAGCTGTAGTGATAGTACAATAGATAGATAGTACAATAGAGTACTTGCCTTACACTTGGCCAACCGGGGTTCTGTTCCTGGTATTCATAAGGTCCCCTGAACCCATCAGGAGTTATTCCTTAGTGCAGAGCCAAAAATAACTCCTGCATAACACTAAGTATGACCCTAAAACAAAAAATAAAACAAACTAACAAAAATCCTTAGAACTCCATATGGTTCTACAAGCACTACCAAGCATGAGCTCTACACCACCACAAGAAAATAAGACAAAGAAAACATTAGAGTTTTTTTAATCTACCATCTTCTTTCCATAGCTCAAAAAATATGGGCGATACTTTTCTAATACCAGTTACAGAATTAATGCAGAACAGTGTTTTTCTATAGGGGCCATAGGAATGAGTTCCCAGGCCATGGGTGAAAATTGAGTAAGTGGAGGACCAATGGCATAAGGCAATGAAATAACTGTAGGATATAGAAAAACAGAGAATCTACAAGTTTAAGGTTAAAAGAAAGCAATATTGTAAATAGACAACTATTGGGGAAAACTTTGAGAAACTTTGGCTTAAAGGATGTGTTAGCCAAGACATAGATATTCAACTATCTTAAAATAAGAAACAGAATAAACTTGAGGCAACTCGGTGGATAAACCTATCGCTGGCTGATCATTTTGATCTCTGTAAGTTAGAAGACAATAATTCTGTATTTAATTCTAATTAACAATAAAAGATTTACAATAAAAACAATCATAAACTTGGGGGAAAAATCACCTCTACCACTTTATTTCTGGATAATGACAAGTCTAAGCTTAGTCCAGTTGTATACCTTAGGCTTAGACTATAGGAACCCAAACACATTCATGAAAATATTTTTATAAATAGAAACATATCAAGATAAATGACACGTGGCAGAAGAATTTTGACCACCACAGTATCCCAGAGGTATTCAAAGTAATGGAAGTCTGAGCTTAGGGATTGGTATATGAGTCTGAGGAAGTTATTGAAATGCTCTGAGACTCAGCAGCAGCACCTGCAAAGGGAAAATGATATGATTCACCTAATTGGTTTATGGTCTATAAAACTAATCCTTGTGT
This sequence comes from Suncus etruscus, assembly GCF_024139225.1. Taxonomy (NCBI): domain Eukaryota; kingdom Metazoa; phylum Chordata; class Mammalia; order Eulipotyphla; family Soricidae; genus Suncus; species Suncus etruscus. The sequence goes on from NC_064856.1 coordinate 100,564,790, forward strand.
TTAGTGAAATTATAGCCACTAAATTAAAGGGACACTAAATTAAATTATAGCTATTACTGTACTTATCTATAGCCTCAGAGATGTGATTGTTACTGCCTGTTTGTCCTTAGAGTAGAAATTTTGTATTTGGTATCATATTTTGGGATTAGACATGCATATGGTGGGGAAATGTGCTGCTGCCTAGCAAAGAGTGAGATCATAAAGTCGGAAGGCCTGAATTCAGTGCTGACTCTACAACTTAAAAGATGTTTGCAGATTGCAATGTTAAATATAAAAGTATTGTTCCTGTGAGCCACACCAGACCCATGGCCACCCCTTCCAAATGAGCCATCTTTTTCTTATTTATACAGAAAATCTTCTTTAAGTCTCCATTCGTTTCATGAAAGGTGAGCAAAAATAAAAAGCCTAAGTATCTTCCCCGTAAAATAATTAATCCACTCATGTATCTAGTCATTTTAAAATCCTTGTCTGAGGTTCAGCCTAATAATTAAGAGTGCAGAGTTTGAAAAAATAAAACAGGTCTGGTTTGCATCTGTGCTCTGTCACTTAACAGGAATGTTTTCAGACAATTGATATAGCTCGTGAAGCCTTGGTTCCCTTATTGAAGAAGAAGAAGAATACCTTCATCATGTTACTATTGTGAAAGACATGAAGGTAAAGGAAATCATACTAAAAAAACCTTTATTATTACATAGTCCCTCTAAAACATATTCCCCCTCAGAGAAGTTTACTAAGAAAAAATAAGTCCAGAATGAAAAATTGACACATCAGTCCTTTGAAGATCTGATTGCTTTCAAACTATATATATATATATATATATATATATATATATATATATATATATATATATGATTAATGGCATAATGTTAAAAATAACTAGTAGACTCAGCTCTACTCCTTTGGAAAAATTCACTCCAAAAAAGCCAGAAATCATCTGTACATCTGAAAAGAGTCAATTGTTGAGATTACCACATGTGATGGCATATTTGGCAATTTTCAAAATGAGGATCGCAAAACACTGAATGTCAATAAAATAATACTAATAACTCATATGATATAATAAGCCACACTCCTTAGTGGCTACAGAACAAGAACAATTTTACCTAAGGCAATTGTGTCTTGGACTCCACATATGAAGGAAATGCCACTGGGTAGTACATAAATCTGAGTAACAACTTGAGAACAAAGAAAGCAGCTATTATCTTGTGCATTGGTCAGCCTATTCTTCCTGTCTTCTGAGCATGATTCTCTCAAAGGTCACTGAGGAATTAAGGTCTTTACCATGACAGTCAAAAGCCAACAAATCTAGAAGATGGATGTCTAAAAGGTAGAGTAAATATAGTAAATAATAAATTTCAGTTATTTGAGGATGGCAGAGTGTAATTGTGTTACCACCCAAAAGAGTTGTGTGTGGAGCCTACAGAAGCCAGTCAAGAACAAAGGAAAGGGAGGATATGCTTTCTTAAAATATGTAAAGGTTGGGCACAAATGTGAGTCATGCCATGAGAAAGACAGAAAGTCATCCCCACTCAGTCATTTCCTTTGCTGAGTATATTACTGTCAGATAGTATTGTGCTCAATTATTGTCAGTGACTGTCATGGTGTGAGGATGAAAAGAGAAGTAAAGGAGAAAATAAAGGGACAGGAAAGAAGAGAGACAAGGAAGAGGAGGAGAAAAGATTTTAAACACTAAACTAAGGAGAGATTGTCATTCTCTCCTTTTCTAATTAGAAACCATAACATTTCTCTAGCAAAACTCCTCCCACACACACACACCTCCTACCACAACTAAGCACAACCAGAAGCAATGAGGATCTCTCGGCTACTGGTGAAAGAAAAGTGATAGTATTAATTGCATCTTTTCCAGATCAGCCTTTTTAAAAAAAAAATTATCTGATTAGAATTTACTTGATTGGCCAAGGTGGAAGTACCAAAAAGTGAGAACAGTCAGGGAGGAGATGCTATTTTTCTGAACTGTTCATTTCTTTCAAAATATAAAGAGTCCAGAGAACACGATGAAGTCCTGAACAAGACAGTGGAGATGAGGGGATGGATTGTAGGAGTCTAGAAGTAATAATTTCTGACATTTGATGAGTGAAAATAATGGAGAAAAATAACTAACGTATGGTTATCTTATAGGAGTCAAAATGTATTTTTATGTGATGATATTAGAAAGAGAGAGATAAGCATATTGAAAAAATAGGGACTGGCTTGTCTTTATCTTTGCCACAAAGATAATGGAACTTCACAGAACAAAGCATAAAGCACCTAGAGTTGGCCCATAGATCACCTTATAAATAGGGCCACTCAGTAAAGTTGGACACTATCCCTTCTTTGCTTTATCTTAGCCTCTCACCTTTCTTTAGCAGTTACATCAATGTACAGGAATGTTGCTATCAAACCCTCTTTCTGCAAGTCTTTCAAAAAGATGATTTCACAACTTTGTATGCAGATTGTATTAGGAAATTTTATGTTCATTCCAAGAGTTCAGGAATGCCTAAGCTCTTTTATTATGCTACCCATCAATATAATAGAGTGCCACAGTGCAGGCCAATGCCAGCTATACTGGAAAACTGTCGATTTTTCAGTATTTTCCGATATAACATGGGCCTGTGAATCTAGAATATTCCTGTTATCATGCTGCTCAGAGTAAGCTGTTATTACTCTCTGATTGCTTTACTTTCTGATTCTGAACCCTTATGCTATCTTCTATCTGAATCTGCTCCTAAACAATAAACAGAATAGGAGTTTTCAGCATGTCTTTTTTTGAAAACTGAAGTCAGCAAATGACTTCCTGGTTTAAGAAGCCTACATTTTAGAACCACATAATGTGGCAAATAAAATTTCCCTCTATACTCTTGTAGAACATGTCTGACAAAGGAGTCAGAGAAAGTGTGCAGAAGCAGAATAGACTAATTCTTTTTTTAATTTTTTTATTTAAAGAAAATGCATCATATAGTTAACATAACTGATCATAATACATTTGTTTCAAGCTAAAGGAAAACAAAGTTATTAAAAATAGAAAGAAATTAGAAAAAAATCTAAAAAATAAAATGGGAGAGAAGAAAAAAGAAAGAATAAAAATTCAGTGGCAAGTATATTTGTGAAAATTATTGTATCTCCAATGAAGTCATTAATACAATAGCAGAAGATTTAGTAGGCTTTTTTTTTAAAGATAAGAGACAAAAAGTGCAATAAAAATGTGTATGGCAGTTGTTTTTTGTTCTTTTTGTTTTTGCATAGCATAGCAAATTTTGGGAAAATAGAAAGAAAATAGACTAATTCTAAATGATACAATGCCCCATTATGTCAACAATATAGAAATAATTAGGGGACATGAGTCGGAGGAATTTGATATAAATTCAAATTTTATTTTGATATAACTTGATTAAGCATATAAGCAACTCCTTAGAAATAGGCTTGAATGATATTCAGAGTTTATTCATGATTCTCAGGGGAGGATTTAGGCTTAAACTCTCAATTTTGAAATAAAATCTTTGTTTTCCAGATAGGGAGTGAGTTCTCACTAGAGATGTATATCAGAGAAAGGTTGTAAATCGGCACTGAGAATTTGCTACATGATTAGCTGAATCAAGTTAAGTAATTTATTATTTAAAATAAATGTATGGATTTTCCTGTTATTTTTATGACTTCCCCTTTAGAAAAGAGAAAATAGAAGCAAGTCAGGTGATGATTGTCCCTGATTGTTCATCTTGCAGGAAGTTATCAATGGAGAGATTGTTCCAGGGCTTCCTCTCTGACAGCTTTTACAAGGTCATCACTTCCAAATCAAACCTATGGCTCTGTGCATGGCCAAGTTGCAACTCAAGGGACATTTCATGTTTTTTTTATCACTCCCATCTCAATGCCAGAGGAGGCATCTCAGCATCTTCCTCCAGAAAGATCTTTCACTAAAAACACTTGAAACTGCTTTTAGTGAAGTGCCTCCCCCACCCCCCAGAAAGAAAATAACCTTTTCTTCCAAGTTTAAGTAGAATAGAGTAACCAGTGCTCCCTTCATGACCAATTGGAGTGGTTGATAGCCAGTGGGACCTGAGTTGAAAAAGTACCGTTGGTCACTCTTGTGTGCCTGGTGGTCATAGTTACTTCTTAGCTCCAATCTCAGTATGTTTTTTACAGAACAGTCTTGAGGCTCCTTTAGTGACAAGCTTAAGCATGCATGTGCTTCTGTAGATCATTAAGAACTCAAAGTCTAGGCCCCAAACTCATGTGTCTCTTTGTTGTAAGTTCCATGATTAACTTTAATATTTAAAGAGATCTTTCTGAGGGACATACCTGTTGTTATTTAGGGGCTACCTTTGGTTGGGTTTAACTTCTAGCTCGGGCCTCTATCAGAATTGGGGATTGAACCCAGAATTCCCAAATGCAGAGCATGTGCTCTAGCTATTCAAAATATCTCCCCGGCCCTACCTTTACTTTATAAGTAACTCCATTGAATGGTCTCTATTCTCCTGGTCCTTGACCAAGAAAGAGGAAAAACAGGAGACTGATGGAGGTTGTAATTGATCAAGCTATATTTGTTTACTCCATGTTGTCAGAGAGTGCGATCAACTTCCATACTCCTAATGGAGTTGGACTTTAAAGTTGGATTTCAAAGTTGGACTTTAATCATGCCCTCATATAAATTCACATTATCTAACCCTTCAGGTGCTCAGTATAAACTGCAGGGATCTCTTCTACTTTTTGGGAATCGCTTGCCTGCATGGAACTTGTCTAGTTAAGCAAAGGATTATATAGGTATCATTTCCAGAGTGAGCCCTTCATAGAGTAATTTTGAACAATTCCAAGAGTAATTTTGAATAATCAACCTAAAGCTTCAACCTGCAGCTCAAAGCAAATCCTCAGGGACTATGGCTGCTTCCAAGATGGACATAAAACAAGGCAGATAAGTTTATGAGGATAAACATGTCTGTTCTAAACCTCTATTTTTTTCTATCTGATTACAGGATGTTTTTAAAGCCATGCACCCGAACATAGATGTAGTACAATTGTACCTTAAGCCTCTGCTCATTGGAGAACTTGCCCCAGGAGAGCCCAACCAGGAGATAAAAAAAAATGTAAGTAAGTCTGAAGATTCAATCATTATAGAGAGGAGGAGAGGGCAGGGAGGAAGAACAGGAGAGAAACTGGGGACATTAGTGGCAGGAAATATACACGGGTAAACCTATTATTTGTACATAATAGGACTAAAACTCAAATGTGAAAAACTGTGCTTATAAAAAACATAACTATTATAAGCAGCCTTGTAAACTATAGTGTTTAAAAAAAGTAATTAAAAATTAAAAAAATCATTAAAAGAATTATAGAGGGGTGGACCCAGAAATATTTTGGGTTTATTTCTCATAATAAACTACCAAACATGCCTACATAGGCCTGCCATTGCCTGAATTAGTAGATTCATTTATCTCAAAATGATGACATCTTGCTTAGGCCCTTAAAATTCCCGAATATCAATGATGGTTTTAAAATACCGAGGAAAAAGGAATGAAGATTTTGGCCTGAACCAAACAGTAATTTCATAACCATAAGCACCTACTTCAGGCCAGTCTGTAAGGCATGTAACAGTGACTGCTTGATATTATTTGTCTGATGTCTGTGTTGTCTGTTACACTGAGTACCATGACAACAGGGAACATCTGTTTTCCCTTTTCATGCCTGTGTTCTCAGGACTATTTTGCACAAGTTCATACATGTATAGGCATGCAGTGAATTACTGAATGAAAGATGTGAATATATCCTATTCACAGCTCTTTTGATATTGGGGAAAATTATTGTTCAGGGGAAATAATCCTTTCAAAGTCTTGCAGCTGGAAGGGTCAAAGAATTGGAAGCCCAAGTCATTTTTGTTTCTGTGAGGGGAAGGGAGTGGATTCCCCAACAGTACTTAGGGGACCCTAAAGCTACTCACAACAATATTTAGACAACTGAGTTGGATGTTCAGTGTAAACGACTGAAAATGTGGCATTGCTCTGTCCCTATGGCTCAGGGACCTCCAGAGCTAGAACTGGCAGTGCTCAGTGAGCCATTGTGGTGCCATGGATGAAAGAATGATTAGGTGCATCTTATCTATGTCCTATCTCCCCAGATCCTTTAAAATACATCTTTCTGGCCATTATTCTTAAATGTGTTGACTAACTGACATTCTTCTAAAAGAAAGGGTATCTGTAAGAACCTAACATTTTTCTCTAATAAACAGAAAACTGTTCTAATGACAAAGTAAGATAATTATTCAGAAGTAAGAGAGATACCTCAATAAGCTGAAGCACATGCTTTGCATACAGAAGGCCCAGGTTAAGTTTGCATGCAGGAAGGGAAGGTTTGATTTGTCTGCAGTTTGCATCCAGGAGATCCCAGCATTGCATGATTCCCTGTGCCCCCTTGGGAGAGGCCCTTGTGAGCAGAGTAAAGTGTAGGCCCTAAGTACCACCAAGTTTAACTTAAAACATCCAAACCAAAATTACTCTTTACCGAAAAGGGTATTTTTCTATGAAAATAAAATTCCACCATAAATTTCTTTCGTACATCTATGTGGATATATACTTATGTGTATATATATACTTATATATACATGTAAGTATATATACTTACATATATAATATGTATATTTATAGACATATATTTATAGGAGAATTATTGTGTGAGAAAAATTTAAATACCAGAAAGTATGAGCTTAAATGTAGCATATATGATTGCCATGCTAATGATTTCATACTAGTCACTTTTCTGAGATTTGCTAACCCTATTCTTTTTCTTTTTCTTTTTCTTTTTTTTTTTTAATTTTTGGGTCACACCTGGTTACACTCAGGGATTAATCCTGGCTATGCACTAAGAATCACTCCTGGCTTGGGGGGACCACATGGAATGCTAGGGTATCGAATCAAGGTCTTTCCTAGGCTAGCACAGACAAGGCAGACACCTTACCACTTGTGCCACCTCTCCACTCCCTTTTCTTTTTTTTAATATTTTTATTGTGACAAGATTATTTTTTGTTTTGAGAATATATAAGATTAAGATAAATAGGGCCCGGAGAGATAGCACAGCGGCCTTTGCCTTGCAAGTAGTTGATCCAGGACCAAAGGTGGTTGGTTCGAATCCCAGTGTCCCATATGGTCCCCCGTGCCTGCCAGGAGCTATTTCTGACCAGACAGCCAGGAGTAACCCCTGAGCACCACTGGGTGTGACCCAAAAAAACTAAAAAAAAAAAAAAAAGATAAATAGATGAGTTCTGCAGTAAAAATTATTTAACATTTCTTGCCTTAATCTATTTTTGAGTTTCTTTTCTCTTTTTTTTTTTATAAAATCTTTATTTAAGCACCGTGATTACAAGCATGCTTGTAGTATGTTTCAGTTATAAATAGAACACCCCACTTCATGAGTATAACATTCCCACCACCAATGCCCCTCTCCCTCATTCCCAACCCCTGCCTGTATTTGAGACAGGCATTCTACTTCTCTCATTAAGATTGTCATGATAGTTGTGAGTGTAGTTATTTCCCTAGCTGCATTCACCACTCTTGGTGGTGAGCTTATTATTGTGTCTGTTCTTCCAGTCTTCATCTCTATTGTCTCTGGGCATTATTACAATAATGTCCTTAATGGGTTAAAGACCTTGGCATCCGGCCTCAAACCATAAGGTATATAGTACAGGACATAGGTTAAACACTCCATGACATTGAGACTAAAGGCATCTTCAAGAAGGAAACAGCACTCTCCAAATAAGTGGAAGCAGAGATAAACAGATGTGAATATATTAAGGTGAGAAGTTTTTCACCTCAAAGAAAATAGTGCCTAGGATACAAAAGTCACCACAGAATGGGAGAAACTATTCACCCAATACCCATCAGACAAGGGGCTAATATTCAAAATATACAAGGTACTGACAGAATTTAACAAGAAAAAGCATCTAAACCAATCAAAATATGTGGAGAAAAATGGAACAGACAATTTCTCAAAGAAGAAATACAAATGACCAAAAAGCACATGAAAAAAATGCTTCACATCACTAATCATCAGGGAAATGCAAATCAGAACAACTAGGAGATACCATCTCATGCCACAGAGATTGTCACACATCACAAAGGACAAGAACAATCAGTGCTGGTGGGGATGTGGAGAGGAAGGAATTCTTATTCACTGCTGATGGGAATGCTGTCTAGTCCAGCCTTTATGGAAAACAATATGGAGATTCTTCCAACAACTGGAAATTAAGCTTCCATATGATCCAGCTATACCACTCCTAGGGATATACCCTAGGAACACAAAAATACAATTCAAAAATCCTTTCCTCACACCTATATTTATTGCAGCACTATTTACCATAGCCAGACTCTGGAAACAACCAAGATGCCCTTCAACTGATGAATGGCTAAAGAAACTGTGGTACATATACACAATGGAATATTATGCAGCCGTCAGGAGAGATGAAGTCATAAAATTTTCCTATACGTGGATGTACATTATGAGTTAAATAAGTCATAGAGAGAGAGAGATAGACACAGTATAGTCTCACCCATCTATGGATTTTAACCCTTTTCTATGTGCAATATTGGATTGGAGAAAATGACCAGACTGGATGGCCCTGTTAAAATAATTATAGTCATTTAGAATTTCAAATTTCATGGGAAATTGAAAGTTTAACCCATTCATAGCTTTTCCAGTACTTTATTTTTAAAATTTGCATCACTGAATTTTGAAATGCAATTTTTTGGCTTCAAGAATTATGTTCATAGATTTTAAAAAAAATAAGTCCCTCCTTTCTTATTTCTCAACAATATTGCTCCTATTTTTGTACTCTAATCACTTTTCAACTGTCCAGGTTTGAAATCTATTCATTAAACATAGTTTTATTTTTTCCAAATTCTCCAAATATTTTCCAATAAAATGTGGTAAACTTGGAAATCAATGTTAACATTGTACAAACACACATAAACACACATCAGTGGTACCTTCACACAGGGCCTGAGCACTTTTAATTAGTAGACACACAGTAATGTCTTAGGAACTTTTTCCTATTTCTAGTTGAACAGAAAAAGATTCATTGAGTTATTCAATCATTCTTCAATTGAACTAAAGTGAATTATTTTTGCCTATGTACATAATCTATGAAAGAGCCCTTTGCACACAAGCAGCTGGTGCTGGAGAAAACACTTTACAGGGGTCGAAGTGGTTACATAAGCGGTAAGCATCTGCCTTGAGCGTGCTATCCTAGGACGGACTGCGGTTTGATTCCCTGGCTATATGGTCCCTCAAGCCATGAGCAATTTCTGAGCGCATAGCCAGGAGTAACCCCTGAATGTCACTGGGTGTGCTGGAAAAAAAAAAAGAAAAAGAAAAGGAAATACTTTACAAACTATTCTATTAATTACAGTGTACATAACTAGTACATAAAAGTATGGTCCAGACAGATATTTCTGTGGGTAGGGTTCTCATCACATGATTGAACCAGGGTTCAATCCCTACTCTCTCAGATAGCCCTTTGAGTACTACCACGAGTGACCCTTGAGAATCACTAGATGTGACATAAAAATACAAACAAGATAAAAATTATATATATAAAAAATAAGTACTAGCTGCACCATAAAAACTCTCCAAAGAAGAACAGGATATCTATCAATGCCTGAAATATCTGAGGATGATTTAAAGGGCAACTGTTCATATCGCTTTACTGAACACCACTGTACCTGAAATTCTGAGACCAAGATGTAACTCAAATGTTAGAGCCCACGCCTTATAAATGGGTTCGTACCCTGGTATTGCATGATTCTGTGAGCACAGCCAGATGTGATCCTGACAAACATTTTAAAAATATAGACACAATCAATCTCTAAGTTTTGTAAGACTGAGGACAGTATACAAATCACTATTCTTTTCTCCAAAGAACATAAAACCATAGCTTTTCTTAATGTTTTATTTATTCACTGCTTCTTGTTTTAAATTCTGCCCAATTAACTGTATTAATAAATTTCTCTTTTGAAAAGTAAGCAGTAAATAATTCAATAAATTATTATGTTCATTTGTGTGTCTGTCCCCTGAAGGATATAATTTATTCTTTGAATATTTATTTCATAGGCCCAGTTAGTGGAAGATTTTCAAGAATTGCGGAAGTCGTTGGAAGCTATGAAGATGTTTGATGCCAACCTAGTCTTCTATTTCCTTCACTTTATCCAGATCTTGTTTTTGGAAGTACTGGCTTGGCTAATGCTATGGCATTTTGGCACTGGGTGGCCTAATACAATATTAATTTCCTTAATCCTCACAATTTCTCAGGTGAGTAAGTTTCTAAATTGATGCAGAATCTTCAAGGGAAACCTCATGAATTCTCCCTCTCTTAAATAGATAATACCAGTTACCCCATGCCTCCTATCAAGCTACCCAAACAGTATCTGATATCAGATACTATTCTATTCTATGAATAGATATTTTCAATCCCTGGGACCCTATCTTTGTAAATAGGATAGATAGTACTCTGAGGAGGATTGAGTAAATTGTTATGTAAAATATCCAAGTACATTGACTGAGATAAAAATTTTTGTCCACTGGGGGCCTGAGCATAGTAGGTAGGGCATTTGCCTTGTATTTGGCTGAACTAGTTTCAATCTCCAGTACCCTAATGGGTTCCCCTAGGCTGCCAGAGGTAATTTCTGAGTGCAGACTCAGAAGCAAGCACCATACTTTGGACATACCTGAGTTCAGTCTATAGTATTATAGGCCTTCTATCATCATCAAGAATATCCCTGCGATTCCTGAGCACCACTGGGATGCTTCTTCTGTTTCTGGTAGCACAAGTTCTGATTTTTGCCTTGAACTGCAGGTCTGGTTGCCCAAGATACCTAGTTGGTCAAGTCACTGAGAGTCTTAAGTCTGATAAACACTACATTTTTTCCCCCACATCAGCATCTTTTCCCACATTACTATCAAAAAGAATGTATAGATTCTACCTCAAATGACAACCAAACTCTGGCATATAGTCTGTGGTTGACAAATCTTTGTTTGATGAGCATGACTTCCTATGAGCACAGTAACTTGAACACATGAAGGGAAATGCAATCACTACCTGCCATTGGGAAGTAAGCCATCCAGTGAGGGGAACTAACATTGGTCAGGCCTACCTAAACAGACAAAAGGACAGAATAGTATAGAAGAACAAGTAGAGGAGTAGACATATGCTCTTGGAGCAGAAAAGCATTCTAGTGGGTACAATCAGAAGATATTTTATAGAAGAGTCACATTGATATGATTTTTGGAGATCAAAGTTTTGGTCATGAAAAGCCAACTTGGGAGCTGGAGCAATAGCACAGTAGTTGAGCATTTGCCTTGCACGTGGCCTACCCAGGATGGGCCTGGGTTCTATCCTCGGTGATTTCTGAGTACAAAGCCTGAGCGCTGCAAGGTATGGCCCAAAAACAAAAACAAAAAAAAGCAAAGAAAAGAAAAGAAAAAGAAAACCCAAGTTGCTCTCTTCCTTGAAAGGCTACATTGGGAAATATGAAAGAAAACAAGTAAATATATGTTTAGTTTTTTGTTTGTTTGTTTTTTGGGGTCACACCCAAGAGTGCTCGGGGTACTCCTGGCTCTATGCTCAGAAATTGCTCCTGGAAGGCTCAGGGCACCATATGGGATGCTGGGATTCAAACCACCATCCTTCTGCATGCAAGGCAAGTGCCCTACCTCCATGTTATCTCTCCAGCCCCAATATGTTTAGTTTTTAATATAAGCCAGTACTTTACATGTATCAAAACTGTACAACAATCTCACAAAGAAGGCTTTATTTCAGTTAGGACTAAGATTCTAAGATAACTTGCCAAGATGTCATAAGCTACTAATAACTAAAAATAACATGGTAAAGGTTATATAGAATCTTTATCCAAATATACCTGTCTCTACATGCCAGCATCAACATAGGAAGAATTTTTGTGTTTGTACTGCCAGAACTTTGAAACCAGGTCTCAGGCACAGAAGAAATGCACATTTTTATCATTGAGTTATATCCCTAACTTTCTTACATTGTAAGATTTTTGAAAGTAGTAAGGACATTTGCAGATGAAAGAATCCCATTCATGGAAATATCAGGGTGGGAAAGAGTATCTGTGGAAAATCAAAAGGAAATTTCTTGAAGCCTGAAAAAAATTTCCCACTGTTCTCAGATGGGCTCTTGAGTCAGCGTGGGGTCTCTTTTCTGAAAATGTTCTCTACTTTTCAGCTTCTCTAACAACCACTTATCTCTCCTAGGCTCAGAGTTCATTTTTGCAGCATGACATAGGACACCTTTCCGTATTTAAGAAATCCAGATGGAACCACCTGATGCACAAATTTGTGATGTGTCATCTCAAGGTACAGAATGTTCTGGAACTCTCATGGAATTCTTTGGTTGTTATTTGATTTTTTTTTTGTTATGGGTCACATTTATACCTGCTTAGGACTTACTCCTAACTCTGCCAGCAACCACTACTAGTGGTGTTAGGGACTGATATGTGAATCAAACGCAGGAAAAATGCCCTAGCCATGGTACTATATCACCAATGGCTTTCTAAAATTCTTGGAAGTTATTTCTAACTCTGTACTTGAATTTAATTTCTATAAAATATTTGTCCACATCCATAAATACAAATAAATATACTGACAAAGTAAATATTATATATATATATATTACTATATAATATATTATAATATCTTTACAAAAATTAGAGAGTTATTTTTTGTTTTGCTTATGCAATGTCAGAAATTGAACTTAGAGCCTTACATAGCCAAAGAATAAATTCTACCACTGAGCTACATGTCCATTCTTAACTTATAATTTTAATTTGATAGGTAACAGGTTTGTTTTTAAGAGGGTCTAATTTTTTCTTAGATCAAAAAATTTATTTGGCTCAGAAGAGAAACAGTGTTTGATATGAAGATGTGTACATAAAATAAAATTATGAAGAGAATATTCTTGGAAGGTGTCTGCACATTTTTTTCTGGGAATCTGGAAAAATTCAGCAAACCTAAATAGTTCTAGAATCATGGAGCTAAGAAAAAAATAAAGAAAAAATAGGGGCTAGAGCGGTGATGCATCAATAGGGTGTTTGCCTTGCACTCAGCTGACTTAGGATGACCTATTTCCCCACTTCCCATATGGTTCCCCCAAGCCAGGAGCGATTTCTGAGTTCATAGCTATGAGTAACCCCTGAGCATCTCAGGGTGTGGCCTAAAAACCAAAAAAAGAAAAAAGAAAAAGAAAGAAAAGTTACAGTAGAATAGGTAACAGTGAAAAGGAAGAAAAAGTAGATAATTATGGTCAGATAGCTGTGTAAGAATCAGAAGGTACAAAAATCTAAAATTAAAATCTAAATCTCTAAATTTAATTTCTAAATTAATTAAATTTCTAAATTAAATTTAAAAATCTAAAATCTAAAATAAAATTTTCCTGAAAAAAAATCATATGATGATGACAGTTAATTTTACCTCTCTGCACACTATAAACTCTAAAAGGACAAATTGTTTTATGTGCCCCTGTACTTTATATCCTAGCAATGTCCAATACATAATGAGTCTTCAGCAAGCAGAATGGATTTGAGCTCTTCTGACTATGCACCTATATCCAAGACAGATCTTAAATATGTTATGTTCTATTTATGGTTCTTGGTATTTTCACCTGTAACACTGGGAGTCCAATTTTTCTCTGCTTTTCTCAAATATTCTAGTATTTGGATGACTACGTTCTTTTGCTAAGACCAAGAGAAATGCCTCTGAGCCATGCACTAAGCCAAATTCTTGCATTCAAGCCAAAATTCAAGTAAAAATTTAGGGCCTCGTTTTTCCTTCGAACTGTGCTTTGTTTGAACTATGGGCGTAGAATATTGAGGATCACTTATTACAAATCCTGCTTCCAGTTGAGTGAGTTGAGGCTTAAATATATTAAGTCGTATAGATTGGAATGTGTATTTATATTAAGAATAAATCTGCCCCCAGATGTATTGTTGGGAATCAATAAATGGTCATTTCATGTGACAATTTTCATTTCATTTCATATACAATATTTGTATATGTAGATTACATATGATACATATTACATCCTAGTTTAAAAGTAAAGCGAATGGTGGAGTCTGATCTAGCAGAATTTACTAACAGATGATAAAGGAGGACACAGAATTTTAATGAGTGCCAGGTTCAGCACAAGTGCCTTTGGACAATTGCCTACTGAATCATAGCAATGGAAATTAGAGTACCAGATTTTATAATCAAGACGGATAGTCAAAGGGGCTCATTAACTCTTTATACTAGTGTTCCTATGCTAGTCAACATGAGAATTATGCGGACTCCAGAGCAGTGCTTCTCTTTTCTAAATGTCACTCACAAGTTCAGAAAGAGCTTTAGGAAAACTCTGATGCAACATAGAAAAGCACTGCCAGTAACAAGTCACATTCATTATGCAGTTGACTTTGCATTTAATTTTGGGGCATTGGGCATTCATGAGAAACCGATGACTATTGCCAAATGTTTGTACTTCCTGTTCCAACCCTGCAGTTATACAACCTAATATAGGGTCATGACCCACAGTGGCAAAAGCTAGAGTCTAGATGTTCTGATTTAATTCATATATGGTGAGGTTTGGACATTAGCCATTTTGAACGTTTCTCTGCTGAGTCCAAACTAGAACCTAAATTCAGAACAGATTGTCTAAGAACAGCACTGTCTTCCTCAGCCACTAACTAGCTGAAGAAGTTGCTTAATGTCTATGAACTTTCATTAACTCAGGTGTCAAAAGGAAATTGATGGTAATGATATCGTCAGAATTAGCTGCACTATTCGTGTGTTATGCACGATGGCTGCCATTTTGAGAAATGCCTATCATGGTTAGCTGACATTAATGTTAGGGTCAGACCTTCCATAATTAAAAAAAAAGAATTGGAGACCAGACCATAGAGATAGTACAGGGGTTGAGCTTGTCTTACATGTACCTGACCTCAGTTCAGTTCCAGCACCATCTGATCCCTTGTGCATTGCAAAGAGTATGTAAGCCCTGAATAGACAGCCAGTAATAGTCCTGAGCACTTCTAGTTGTCCTCAACAAAAAAACAATTGAAAAAGGAGGGTTTTCTCAAAAACCCTTGAGAAAAACATTTTACTGTGATCTATGTTCTCCAATTGAGTACATGAGATTTCATTCAATCAAATTAGATTGGGTTGAATCTGAACAAGAACTAGTAATAAATCTGTCATATCAACTGGTTAAAATAAATAATATGGAGCCATTTCATGTGACAGGCTTTACTTAAACAGGAAATTGCTGTAGACACACTTGTCTGCTCTCTGTCCTCCTATACTAGATCAATGAAATGATTTAGGAGTACTCAAAAATCTTGATGCCAGAAAAGAAGCAGAGGGTTTATTTTATGTGATTGTAAAATTCAAGCAATGTATCCTGCAACCCTTCTTTTTGTTCTAAGAAAGTCAGAGAAAAAGTGAGACTCATATGACCTGGAGGTAATTGGTGATTGATTTGGTCTTGTCATATGAAATATTTTCTATTAGTCTCACCTTCACTGGTGCTTTAAAACTTTTTTTTCTTTCCTTCTCATTGATCTACCTTTGTTATAGTTCTCCCTCTGTGACCTCAGAAACAATTTTGTACTAGTTGTAATGAATGGAACCGGGGTAGCTTATGATTAGAATAAGAAAATAGGAAATGGCTATCAAAGCAAATCAAGTGCACTCTCTCTTGGTACAGGCAAAGCCAGTGATTCATGAGCAAAATGAATATAGGTTTCAACTAAGCATGGGAAAGAAAATTATTCCCTTGAGAAATTTCCTCCCACGTGAGATGGGAAAGGTGGGTGAAAGGGAAATAGCAAAGAAAATTACAAACAACAGCATTCCTATCTTAAACATGCATCATGATCTTAAATTTCAAAACTTGAATTTATGTCCTTTTATCCCTTCCTGCAACCTAGAAAGACACAGAATGAGATTCCATTTAGGATCCATCCTGGGATTTTTATTCCCTTGCTGTGCAAAAAACATTTATGTTGTGGTTTTGAGTGTTTGTGCAAACAAGCCACAAAAAATATACATATAGTTTGGTTTTTGTGCAATGCTAAAATCAAAACATAATCTGCATAGCATATTTTCCAACATGCCTCACCCCAGTAAGCTTATTTTGAAAGTTGTAAGACTAAAGCATTGTTCTAAGGATAAAAGGGTAGAGTTTTGAAATTAAGACCTTCTTGGGGGCCCGGAGACACAGCGGTGTTTGCCTTGCAAGCAGCCGATCCAGGACCTAAGGTGGTTGGTTCGTGTCTGCCAGGAGCTATTTCTGAGCAGACAGCCAGGAGTAACCCCTGAGCACTGCCGGGTGTGGCCCAAAACCCAAAAAAAAAAAAAAAAAAAAAAAAAGACCTTCTTGGAAAAATTGTGTCTATACTGTTTCTATAATAACATCCTAAAACACTGAGGAGTGAGTCCTATATTAGCTGTTTGGGTTTTTTTTCTGAAATTCTTCTAGTCATATTGTCCACTTTACAAATGTAGAAATTTCTCAAGACCATATACCTGGCCTCATGGGTTTAAGTTCAGGTGGTACTAGATTGTTTATACTGTATCAAGGGAAAAAAAACTAACTTTAAAAGTGAGACTGACTTAGGATATTCCTATATGGAACTTGACATGAGGCATCAACTAATTATAGGCACGCAGCTAATAATTTTCTCCGTCCCCATGGATTTTTTACTTATCTCCAGTAATGAGTGGCTTCCTGGTGGAGAAGCAGCCAGGAAGAACCTACTGCTTTAGATTATATCCATAATTATTCTCACTGATGTCAGAGGCTCTGAGACCTGGAGTTATCAAGATCTGCTCCCCACTGATTATGAATCATACTGTTTATCTCAGCAATGATGTGCACAGATATCCCTCACCTAAAAGGGTGCATTTACTTATAAATGGAGTTCTCAATGGATTTCAGTGCAATATCACAGTGTTCTTTTAAAAGTCTGCAACTCTATTAGATGATGTTTCTTCAAGGTGGGAATTCCGTCATTATGTGATTATTTTATATTCCAAAAATCTATGTCAATACTAGCTCCTTGACAGTACAAATTTATGTAGCAAAGCTGGGCTTGGATCCTGAGTATGGGTGGGTCATTAAGTGTCTATAAATTAGCCTACAAAACTGGATTTGTTTGTTTTGTTTTGTTTGTTTTGGGGTCACACCCGAGAGCGCTCAGGGATTACTTCTGGCCCTATGCTCAGAAATAGCTCCTGGCAGGCTTGGGAGACCATATGAGGTGCGGGGATTCAAACCACCATCCTTCTGCATGCAAGGAAAATGCCCTACCTTCATGCTATCTCTCCAGCTCCCAAACTCTAGATTTTTATGTTACAATTATTTGTTTAACAGCCCAGGAAGGTTCATTTAGGCTGTCTGTTGAAGCATATGTCTTGGTGTTTCTAAGGTTCTCTAATGTCTAGGCACTTCACATAGTTTCTCCTACAAGTCCTGTGTTCTTCCCTAGTTTGTCCCTCAATGTCCTATCCCATGAAACTTGTAAGAGATCCACTGATCTGTTGCTCATGCTCTAGAGACTGTTTCATATTGTTGGTACTCAATATTCTTTGTCCCTTTGGCTCTTCTTTGTTCTCTGACCACATATGTGGGAACTGCTGCTGTTCTGTCATCTCCTCAAACACAAGTAACAAATTTAAAACATAATGTAGGTTGCAGGAATATAGTCTTATAAATTAACATCTGTATATACACTGTTTGCCATCATAATTTATTTATATCCATAACATACAGCTGGCTTTTGATTACTTTATTTACCTACCCACTTCTCCCTTTCTTATATAAGCACTCTTTTGTTTTTGTAATCCAGGAGTCTGAGAATGTGCTTGTTTTGCTTTGTTCATTTGTTTGGGGTCTAGGGTCCCATAGTGCAGTGCTCAAGAACGATTCTTGATTTTGTGTTTATGAGTGATCCTTACAGTACTAGGGAAAGGGAACCATATGCAATGGCAGGGACTGAACCTGGAACAGCTACATGAAAATGAGGCACCTTACCTTCTGTACTATGTCTCTGACACTTGTTCATTTGTTTTTTATCTTTATCTTCCACTCATGAGGAAATTACATCGTGTTATATCTTTCTCCATCTGATTTATTCTACTAAACATAGTACTCTCTAGTTCTTGTCTCTGAAACAAACTAACAACTGAAAGTATTTTATCTGTTTTTTATAGCTGATAAGTATTCTCATGTGTGTATATGCTCATGCAATGCTAAGAGATACATGTTTGATATGCATGCAATCTCGTTTTAAACATTAAAATAGTTTTATTCTATTTTATATAAGATTATTAGAGCCTGTATATACAACATAATTTTTTATTAACCATATTTTTTATTTAAGTAACATGATCATATTTGGGTTACAGTCATAACCAGAACACCCCCCTTCACCAGTGCAACATTACCCCCTCCCCCCTTCCCATCCCCTGCCTGTAATCGAGACAGGCATTCTACTACAGTAATTTGTTTTTAAGTTCAGTAAGTTGTATTTTTTTCCTTAAAGGATAAGAGTAAAAAAAATATAGTAAAGGTGTGATAGTGGCAATCGCCAATGTTTGCATAGGTCCAGAAAAATGGAGAAAATGGAAAAAAAAAATCCTTGACCTGATTACAAAAAGGCCTCACCCCAGAAGTTTATTGGCATAAGACAGACTCTGGGTTCCAGGCATACCAGTCTATCCAACTCCAGTCATTCTCAAGGTCCCGGTGAAACTTTTTCTCACTTTAGCTATAGTTGGTATCAGACTTCTATATTTAAAGACTCTGGATTCTGTGCATTTCTTTCATCGATGTCAGGCTGATGTGGAGCATCCTCTAGTTTCAGCACATCATTAAATGCAGAGCGATCTTCCCTGCATGCAGACTGTTGCTGTATACAACATAATTTGAGCCAAGTCACTCTAGGAAATCATTTCAGATTCATAAACCATTAAAATATTTATTGATGGACAGGCCCTCAGATCAGTGGAATAAGCTTGAATACTCAGAGAATGTTCCCCAGACATACAATCACCTAATTTTTGATAAAGGAGCAAAAAATCCTAAATGGAACAAAGAAAGCCTCTTCAACAAGTGGTGTTGGCACAACTGGGTAGCCACTTGCAAAAAATTGAACTTAGACCCCCAGCTAACATCATGTACGAAGGTAAAATCCAAATAGATTAAAGACCTCGATATCAGACCCAAAACCATAAGATATATAGAACAACACGTAGGTAAAACACTCCAGGACATTGAGACTACAGGCATCTTCAAGGAGGAAACTGCACTCTCCAAGCAAGTGAAGGCAGAAATTAACAGATGGGAATATATTAAGCTGAGAAGCTTCTGCACCTCAAAGGAAATAGTGCCCAAGATACAAGAGCCACCCACTGAGTGGGAGAAACTATTCACCCAATACCCATCAGATAAGGGGCTAATCTCCAAAATATACAAGGCACTGACAGAACTTTACAAGAAAAAAACATCTAATCCCATAAAAAAATGGGGAGAAGAAATGAACAGACACTTTGACAAAGAAGAAATACAGATGGCCAAAAGACACATGAAAAAGTGCTCCACATCACTAATCATCAGGGAGATGCAAATCAAAACAACGATGAGATACCACCTCACACCCCAGAGAATGGCACACATCACAAAGAATGAGAATAAACAGTGTTGGCGGGGATGTGGAGAGAAAGGAACTCTTATCCACTGCTGGTGGGAATGCCGTCTAGTTCAACCTTTATGGAAAGCGATATGGAGATTCCTCCAAAAACTGGAAATCGAGCTCCCATACAATCCAGCTATACCACTCCTAGGAATATACCCTAGGAACACAAAAATACAATACAAAAACCCCTTCCTTACACCTATATTCATTGCAGCACTATTTACCATAGCAAGACTCTGGAAACAACCAAGATGCCCTTCAACAGACGAATGGCTAAAGAAACTGTGGTACATATACACAATGGAATATTATGCAGCTGTCAGGAGAGATGAAGTCATGAAATTTTCCTATACATGGATGTATACGGAATCTATTATGCTGAGTGAAATAAGTCAGAGAGAGAGAGAAAAACGCAGAATGGTCTCACTCATCTATGGGTTTTAAGAAAAATGAAAGACATTCTTGCAATAATAATTTTCAGACACAAAAGAGAAAAGAGCTGAAAGTTCCAGCTCACCTCAGGAAGCTCACCACAAAAAGTGATGAGTTTAGTTAGATAAATAACTACATTTTGAACTGTCCTAATAATGAGAATGTATGAGGGAAATTGAGAATCTGTTTAGAGTACAGGCGGGGGTCGGGTGGGGAGGAGGGAGACTTGGGACATTGGTGATGGGAATGTTGCACTGGTGATGGATGGTGTTCTTTATATGACTGAAACCCAAACACAATCATGTATGTAATCAAGGTGTTTAAATAAAAAAAAGAATAAATTATTTATCCATGATAAAAAAATATTTATTGATGTTGGAATCTCATGACCATGATCATTTTTGCCCAAGAATTAAAGTCTTAGACTTGATGTTTTGGTGAGAGAAATAATATTCTCTGATCAGCTAACATCATATTTTTATAAAGATCAAAACTCAGAAGGATATAAAATATTTTATTTCAATATCTCATTGTGATTTTTTATTATTTGTGGCTTTTGCTGAATTTATTTTCCTAAATCAGACAATAATTAGTTTCATAAGATTTGTGATTTCTCCAACTGGGGAATCATTTTGTGACCTGGCAGCAGGGGCAAGTATGAGAAAGTCAACTATTTTACCTGTGTTCTTACAGCTCATGAGTTTTCTGTTCTCCTTAGGGCCTATCCACAAACTGGTGGAATTATCGACATTTTCAACATCATGTAAAACCAAACATCTACCCCAAAGATCCAGATATTGATGTGGGGCCACTTTTTCTAATTGCAGAGTCACAAGCTGTGAAGGTATGTTAAGAAATTCTGGAATGTTTTCATGGAAGGCCCAATTATACTGAACTGAAAAGATCAAACTGTAGATTTCAACTTCAACCATACCGAGAGAACCTGTGCTTACAGAATATAGATTTGAAATAACTGGCTCTGGTGCTGTAATAATAGATGAAGATATAGAGTACATGAATTTTACCCTTAAAGGTCATCCAGTCTAAAGTCCCATGACAGGAAATAAGACAATCTATCCCACCCTTCTTGGGCAATCCTAGCAACAGATGGCTTCATGCCCAGTGCCAGTCACTAATTCTGAGGTAACCCCATTTACTATAATATAATGCAATTATATGACTAAAGGTTGACAATGGCTCTGAACATTTGACAAGAATTTGAAGACAGTCCTTTTGCAAGAGAGGTCAACACACTCAATAATCACTAAATCACAAGCCTTTAAATAACAAGTTATTTCACATAACTGTAGCTCAAAAGAAAGTGCTATTATTTTTAGTTCTTTTTTATATTAGTTTATGTCTAATAAAGCACAGACCAAATTCTTCTAAAACACTTAGATATTCTCTCATAAGGATTTTTAAACAGGAAAAGGATAGGTCAATTCTGGAAATTCATTAATGAGTTATTTCTAACCTTAGCTTAAAGTCAATAGGTAAAGAAATATTAATTATAATGTTTATTAAAATTAAAAATATTTTTGCTTTGTTTGGGGGTCATATTCATGGGTTATTAGAGTTTAGTGCTTAGGGATACTCCTAACAGTGCTCAGGGAAACTATATGTGTATCAGGGATCAAACTGTGGTTGGCCACATGCAAGGGAATGTCCTATGCAGTGTATTGTATCTCCAGTCCAAAAGTAAAGATTCTTGAGCTTAAAAGATAATATGGGAGTAAAGGCACATGTACTGCATGTATCTGACATATATTTGACCATGGATGCCACATAAGTTACACAAAGAGAGACCATCCAAGCATAGTGCCAGGAGTAGTCCCTGAGTACTTCTGTGTGAGGCTCAAAACCTGAAAAATAAAAATACAATAGTTCTTTCCACATGGTCCTTCCTAACTTACCATCCTTCTAAACTACATTCAAACATTTACTCATTCAGCAAGCATTTATTTAAATTTTCAATGTACTAGATCCTATGAACACATTCTTAAAAACTTAGAATCCTTGGATAGGTAGGGCATTAGTCTTGCATTCAGTTGACCTGTGTTGTTTTCTGGCATCTTTTATAGTCCCCTAAATCCATTAGGTGTGATTCCTAAGTGGAGAGCCAGACATACATAAACTGTGAACGTTACCAGGTGTAATACTGAACAGAAAATGATACAATATTTGGACACAATATTCAAAAATGTTTTTCTCAACTGCCAAGATCTTCCACTTTCTCTACTTTCCATATTTTATACTATTTAAAATTTAAAATTTTAAGTTATTCCAAATATTTATTAGTACTTCATTGCTGTTATATTTTTATTTATAACAATCAGAATTAATAGACAACCTTACTATTCCACGTAGAAGAGAAAATATCACAAGAATGTAACCCAAACACTGCTCGAAGAGTTGTACCTAAAAAAAAGCATAGAGAAAAAAATATAGACTTCATATGAATTTTTATTCAGTTCATTAAGTCATAATAGATAAATCACAAGCTATTGTTACTGAGGAGGCACCCTCAAAATTTATTGTACTTCAAAGACAGCAAATAAAATAACAGTTTGAGACCCATGATGAAAATGCAATGGAGGAAAGATAGGGAGGTGCCATGCTTTTATTATTTATCATATCACCATTTAATAATTATCTCATCAATTATTACAAACCACTGAAATAAACCTTTCAGGGAAGAATTAAAACCAAAAATGTTACAGTAAATTCTCTTGTTCTAGTTCTGATTCCTATGGTTTGAGAACCAATGAATTCTAATCAGATGGCTCTAGAAATATAGATTCGACACTTATAAGACTTCAGACACAGAAATACACACGTAAATGTGCCAATGGCATTGAATGTACTGACCAGAAGTAATATCTCTTATTCAAGTTTTATTCTCTGTTTAGTATGGCAAGAAGAAAATTAAATACATCGACTATGAAAAGCAGCACCTGTACTTCTACTTTGGTGAGTGTACTTGGAGCCCTATTCTTTATCACCCATTTCCTTAAAATTATATCACTGGAGTTGTTTCATAGAGGTCAATCTGTGTCTTATCATGACTTAAGATGGAAGTAGTATGTATTCTTTAAGATGTCCCAGAGGTAAAAATCTGAAAAGGGGAGTGAGGAAGGAAGGAAGGAAGGAAGGAAGGAAGGAAGGAAGGAAGGAAGGAAGGAAGGAAGGAAGGAAGGAAGGAAGGAAGGAAGGAAGGAAGGAAGGAAGGAAGGAAGGAGGGAGGGAGGGAGGGAGGGAGGGAGGGAGGGAGGGAGGGAGGGAGGAAGGAAGGAAGGAAGGAAGGAAGGAAGGAAGGAAGGGAGGAAGGAAGGAGGGAGGGAAGGAGGGAAGGAGGGAGGGAGGGAGGGAGGGAGGGAGGAAGGAAGGAAGGAAGGAAGGAAGGAAGGAAGGAAGGAAGGAAGGAAGGAAGGAAGGAAGGAAGGAAGGAAGGAAGGAAGGAAGGAAGGAAGAAGAAATCTTCCTTGAAGAAATCTATCTGTTCCCATAGCTTACAAAGTGCTGTAGATGGTATTTTAGTAGATAAAGCCACTTAAGTCATATGGTTGAGTAAATGAATGAATGAATGGTCTAAACTGTGGAAAATCCACCTCACTAATTGCACTGCCCTTGGGAGCTACCTCATTGTTTCCTTTCCCTTCAAATGCCAAATTAGCATTTCAGATACAAATAAATGAGTCAAACCCAAATTTGCTAAGAGCTGGACATATGGAAAAGATGGTGATAGATATTTGATTCAGACTAGTGCAGTGGTGGAGAGTTTTCAGTGAAAATGGAACTTACCTTTACTAAAACAAAAAGTGGAGACAGTTTTTTATCGTTTTTTTTTTTTTAAGTGAAGACATTTTAAATGGTGGGGCATGCCAAAGGGAAATTCTGAAAGATCAGGAAGGGTGGAACAGTTGGTTCAAATGAATAAACTATTTGCAACCACTTACTGGGACTTATGGAAGTTACGTTCCTGAGCTCCAGGGAACTGGAAGACAGGCTTTCTTTGTATTACATCTCCAAGAATTGAACTTTAGGTTTCTGGATTATTCCACAAGCTAAATATTTTAGCTCCAAAATATTAAGTATTTTGAAAAGTTTGTTTAGTTTCTTTTTTTTTTCAGAGGTCTGTATAATTTTTATTTTCAAACAGTTATTTCAATTTTAGCATATACCCACAGCATATACTTGAAAATAAAAAATAAACAAAACCATATATAAAATGTAGAAATACATTGTAAATTTATTTTTATTTAAACCAAATCATATTTTATTAATTTATATTATAAAGTTTACAATGTACTGTAATGTGTACTATAAACATTTTAAAATGTTTTAGCATATATATTTTTATTTTTTTATTTGAAACATTTTTCCTTTATTTAAACATCTTATTACATATATGATTGTGATTAGGTTTCAGTCATGTAAAGAACACCCCCTTCACCAGTGCAACATTCCCACCACCAATGTCCCAAATCTCCCTCCATCCCACCCCACCCCCACCTGTACTCTAGACAGGCTTTCCAGTTCCCTCATTCATTCACATGATTATGGTAGTTCTCTGTGTAGTTATTTCTATAACTGCACTCACCACTCTTTGTGGTGAGCTTCATGAAGTGAGCTGGAAGTTCCAGCGCTCCTCTCATTGTCTCTGAGGATTGTTGCAAAAATGACTTTTATTTTTCTTAAAACCCATAGAAGAGTGAGACTGTTCTGCGTCTCCCTCTCTCCCTCTGACTTATTTCACTCATCATGATAAATTCCATGTACATCCATGTATAGGAAAATTTCATGACTTCATCTCTCCTGACGGCTGCATAATATTCCATTGTGTATATGTACCACAGTTTCTTTAGCCATTCATCTGTTGAAGGGCATCTTGGTTGTTTCCAGAGCCTGGCTATTGTGAATAGTGCTGCAATAAATATAGGTGTGAGGAAGGGGTTTTTGCATTGTGTTCTTATGTTCTTAGGGTATATCCCTAGAAGTGAAATAGCTGGGTGGAATGGGAGCTCAATTTCCAGACTTTGGAGGAATCTCCATATTGCTTTCCATAAAGGTTGGACTAGATGGCATTCCCACCAGCAGTGGATAAGAGTTCCTTTCTCTTCACATCCCCACCAGCACTGATTGTTCTCATTCTTTGTGATGTGTGCCAATCTCTGTGGTGTGAGGTGGTATATCATGGTTGTTTTGATTTGCATCTCCCTGATGATTAGTGACGAGGAGCATTTTTTTCATGTGCCTTTTGGCCATTTGTATTTCTTTTTTATCAAAGCATCTGTTCATTACTTCTCCCCATTTTTTGATTGGATTGGATGTTTTTTTCTTATAAAGTTCTGTCAGTGCCCTGTATATTTTGGATATTAGCCCTTATCCAATGGGTGTTGGGTGAATAGTTTCTCCCATTCAGTGGGTGACTCTTGTATCCTGGGCACTATTTCTTTTGAGGTGCAGAAGCTTCTCAGTTTAATGTATTCCCATCTGTTTATCTCTGCTTCCAGTTGTTTGGAAAGTGCAGTTTCCTCCTTAAAGATGCCTTTAGTCTCAATGTCATGGAGTGTTTTACCGATGTGTTGTTCTATATACCTTATGGTATCAGGTTTGCTATCAAGGTGTTTAATCGATTTGGATTTTACCTTCGTACATGATGTTAATTGGGGGTCTATGTTTGCTCTTTTGCAAGTGGCTAACCAGTTCTGCCAGCACCACTTGTTGAAGAGGTTTTCCCTGCTCCACTTAGGACAGGGGTCCTCAAACTTTTTAAACAGGGGGCCAGTTCACTGTCCCTCAGACCATTGGAGGGTCTGACTATAGTGAAAAACAAAACTTATGAACGAATTCTTATGCACACTGCATATATCTTATTTTGCAATGAAGAAACAAAACAGATACAAATATAATATGTGGCCTGCGGGCCATAGTTTGAGGACCACTGACTTAGGATTTCTTGCTCCTTTGTCAAAAATTAGATAATGGTATGTCTGGGGGACAATGTCTGAGAACTCAAGCCTATTCCACTGATCTGAGGGGCTATTTTTATTCCAATACCATGCTGTTTTGATAACTGTTGCTTTGTAGTACAGTTTAAAGTTGGGGAAAGTAATGCCTTCCACTTTCCTTTTTCCTGGGAGTGCTTTAGCTATTCGAGGGTGTTTATTGTTTCATATGAACTACATATGTTTTTGATCCACTTCTTTGAAGAATGTCATGGGTATTTTTAAGGTTGCATTAAATCTGTATAATGCTTTGGGAAGTATTGCCATTTTAATGATGTTAATCCTGCCAATCCATGAGCAGGGTATGTGTTTCCATTTCCGTGTGTCCTCTCTTATTTCTTGGAGCAGGACTTTACAGTTTTCTTTGTATGGGCCCTTCACGTCTTTGGTCAAGTTGACTCCAAGGTATTTAAGATTGTGTGGCACTAATGTGAATGGGATTGCCTTCTTGACATCCATCTCATCCCTATCTTTATTGGTGTATAAAAAGGCCATTGATTTCTGTGTGTTAATTTTGTAACCTATATGAGTCTATTGTTTCTAGAAGCTTTTTGGTAGTCTTTAGAGTTTTCTAAGTAGAGTATCATGTCGTCTGCAAACAATGAGAGCTTGACTTCTTCCTTTCCTATCTGAATTCCCTTGATATCTTTTGCTTGCCTGATCACTATAGCAAAAACTTCCAGTACTATGTTGAAGAGGAGTGGTGAGAATGGACAGCCTTGTCTTGTACCAGAATTTAGAGGAAAGGCTTTTAGTTTTTCTCCATTGAGGATAATATTTGCCATTGGCTTGTGGTAGATGGCTTCAACTAGATCAAGAAAGGTTCCTTCCATTTCCATCTTGCTTAGAGTTTTGATCAAGAATGGGTGTTGAACCTTATCAAATGCTTTCTCTGCGTCTATTGATATGATCATGTGATTTTTATTTTTCTTCTTGTTGATGTTGTGTAGGATGTTGATAGATTTACGGATGTTAAACCATCCTTGCATTCCTGGGATGAAACCTACTTGGTCATAGTGTACTGGATCCTATTTGCCAGGATTTTCTTGATCTTTGCATCAGCATTCATCAGGGAAATTGGTCTGTAATTTTCTTTTTTGGCAGCATCTCTGTCTGGTTTTGTTATCAAGGTGATGTTTGCTTCATAAAAACTGTTTGGGAGTGTTCCCATTTTTTCAATTTCATGGAAAAGCCTGGCTAGGATTGGTAGTAGCTCCTCTTGAAAAATTTGAAAAAAATCATTAGGAAATCCATCTGGGCCTGGGCTTTTCTTTTTGGGCAGATGTTTGATTACAGTTTCAATTTCCTCAGTAGTGATGGGGGTGTTTAAATATGCTACATCCTCCTTACTTAACTGTGGAAGGTTATAAGTGTCCAAGAATTTATCCATTTCTTCTAGGTTCTCATGTTTAATAGCATAAAGTTCCTCAAAGTAGTCTCTGATTACCCTTTGGATCTCTGCAATATCTGTCGTGATCTCCCCCTTTTCATTTCTAATATGGGTTATCAGATTTCTCTCATTTTTTGTGAGTTTTGCGAATGGTCTATCAATCTTGTTTATTTTTTTCAAAGAACCAACTTCTGCTTTCGTTGATCTTTCAGATTGTTTTTTGGTTTTCCACTTCATTGATTTCTGCTTTCAGTTTTGTTATTTCCTTCTGTCTCCCTAATTTTGGTTCCTTTTGTTGGTCATTATCTAATTTTTTGAGATGCATCATTAAGTTATTCAGGTATGCCCCTTCTTCCTTCCTGATGTGTGCTTGTAGAGCTATAAATTTTTCTCTCAGGACCACTTTTGCTGTGTCCCATAAATTCTGGCAGTTTGTGTCTTCATTATCATTTGTTTCCAGGAAAGTTTTTATTTCCTTTTGGATTTCATCTCAGACCCACAGGTTGTTCAGTAGCAGGCTGTTTAATTTCCAATTGTTAAAGTTTTTCTTCTGTGTGGCTTTGTAATTCACATCTAATTTCAGAACCTTGTGGTCAGCAAAAGTAGCCTGCAAGATTTCTATCTTCTTGATTTTATGGAGGTATGTTTATGTGCCAGCATGTAGTCTATCCTGGAGAATGACCCATGTACATTGGAGAAGAATGTGTATCCAGGTTTTTTGGGATGGAGTGCCCTATATATATCTACTAGTCCTGTTTCTTCCATTACTCTTTTTAGGGTTAGTATGTTTTTGTTGGGTTTCAGTCTGATTGACCTCTCAAGTGTTGATAGGGTCGTGTTGAGGTCTCCCACAATTATTGTGTTATTGTTGATTTCTTCTTTCAGATTTGTCAGTAATTGTATTAGATAATTTGCTGGTCTCTCTTGAGTGCATATATGTTTAATAGTCTGATTTATTCCTGTTGCACATATCCCTTGATTAGTACATAGTGTCCATCTTTGTCTCTTACCACTTTTCTGAGTATAAAGTTGGTGTCATCAGATATTAATATGGCCACCCCAGCTATTTTGAGGGTGTTGTTTGCTTGGATAATTTTCCTCTAGCCTTTGATTTTGAGTCTATGTTTCTTCTTACTATTCAGATATTTTTCTTGTAGGCAGCAGAAGGTTGGATTCATCTTTTTGACCCATTTTGCCACTCTGTGTCTTTTAATTGGTGAATTTAGTCCATTGACATTGAGGGAGATGATTATCATAGGATTTAATGTCATCTTTGTAGATAAGTTTGCTGTGTTTGTTGGTCTCTCTTGTCTTAGAGTAGACCTGTCAGTTTTTCCTTTGAGGCTGGTTTATCATCTGTGAAGTTTCTGAGCTGTTGTTTTCCATGAAGCTATGTATTCTTCCTTCAAACCTGAACATGAGTCGGGCTGGGTGCAGTATTCCCGGTTAGGCATTCATTTCATTCAGTCTTGTCACAATATCCCACCACTGTCTTCTGGCCTTGAGAGTTTCTTATGACATGTCTGCTGTAAGTCTTAGGGATGCTCCTTTGAATGTAATTTTCCTTTTTGATCTTGCTGCTTTCAGTATTCTATCTCTATCTATGGGATTTGTCATTGTAACAAGGATGTGTCTTGGGGTGTTTTTCTTTGGGTCTCTTTTAGCTGGTACTCTTCGGGCATGCAGGATTTGATTGCATGTAGTCTTTAACTCTGGGAGTATCTCTTTGATGATGTCTTTGACAGTTGATTCTTCCTGGAGATCTCCTTCCTGGGTTTCTGGGACTCCAATGATTCTTATGTTGTTTCTGTTGAGTTTATCAAAGGCTTCTATTTTCATCTGTTCACATTCCTTGAGTACTTTTTCCATTGCCTGTTCGTTTGTCTTAATGTTCTTTTCCAATTTCTTCTGTTTTGTTGAGTTTTTCTGCATCACATCTTCCAGTACTCCGATCTCTCCTCAGATGCTGATACCCTGCTGGAGAGGCCATCCATTGAGGTTTTCAGTTGAGCTACCATGTTTTTTAGATCTGTTATTCCAGTTTGGAGTTTCCTGATTTTGTCTTTGTGTTCTGTTCAGAATGATCTATGCTTTCTTTGACTTCTTCAGTCATCTTCCTATTGCTATTTTAAGTTCCTTATCCGAGAGATTAATCAGGTGGTTAGAATTTAGAAGCTTTCATCTTCATTCTCTGTGCATGGTGTTTGCCTGCGAGGTTTCCCAATTGTCACGCTTGTAGTGTGGTTTTTCTGGGCAGTTTCTATGTCAACACCAAGGCCTAGTAAGGAAAATATGACAGATGACCAGACTACAGTTTATTCAAGTAGAGAATTTGTCAAAACTGAAAAAATGGTTACCCAGGGGATAAGAGGTAAATAAATTTGGGAAAAGAAATGATTGGTTGGTAAAAAAAAAAAAATAGAAAATCGAGCATAGAGGCCAGAGGGATAGCACAATGGGAAGGCACTGGCCTTGCATGCGACCAACCCAAGACTGATCCAGGTTGATTCCTAGCATCCCATATATTTGTCCCCTCCCCCCAAGCTTGCCAGGAGCGATTTCTGAGCACAGAGCCATGAGTAACCTCTGAGCATCACATGGTGTGGCCCCAAAACCAATCAATCAATTGATAAACTACTTTAAGAAAAGAAAACAGAGCATAATGTAGTATATAAAGATAATTGATTAAAAATATATTACCCAATATATATAACATTATAAACCAGTGTTTGTTCTATAAAAATATTTTAATAAAACCATATTTTATTATTTTTAAAATTCACTATCTTTATAACATGATTTCAGATATGCTAATGAAATTTTATAATATATGAAAACATACATAAGGGCTCCAAAAATATTATTTCATTTTATCATGGCTCCTAAGGAAATTTCTTGAGACCATTATTTTCTGAATTGGCAGAAGTGAGAGGATGTAAAAAATTTTTTTCTTCACCATTTTATTCTTAGAACTTTACACACATATTTGTTATGTAGCAAAACTGTACTTAATTTACATTTTAATATAATTTTTATTTTGATCATAGTGTCTCATATATTGTTGAAAATAATATTTTAGGTACATATTTACATAAAATCCGGGAGATTCCCATCACCGATTTGTCCTTCCTACACCTCCGTTTTCATCCTACCTCCCATATCCTCCTCCCTCACCCCCGGGGCCTCTAGAATATGTGGTCCCCTCTGTACCTCGCTTACTACTTAGTAGTCTTGGTCTTGGTGCCTCCCTTATTTCCCTCTCTAACTGGAAGGCAGGACTAGATAGTTCAAGTTATGTGGTTTTTTGAAGAAGAGAAAAGTAATAAACTGGGGTAAAAGTCTAATACCCCTAAAATGGGCGGAATCCTTCTAGAGGCTCTGATCATCGGTTTGAGAGACGAAGGAGAAAAAGAAGGTGAAACACCCCAACAGTACAAAAAGAAGTGTCAAATATCCAGTGAGCACTCCAACAATAACGATAAGCACCACAAAAAACAAAACAAAACAAAACAAAAAAAAAAAACCCGCCATGTTCTTGAGATAAAAAACATGTCAGAGCACATAAAGAAAGAAAAGAAAAGAAGAAAAAAGTATATATAAATGGGGACAACAACTTCAATAATCACACCAAAACAAAGAAATCGACAAAAAAAGTAGACAGGTAAATAAAAATAAAAAATAAAAAATAAAAAATAATAATAAAAAATGAAGATAAAAATAATATATAAAAAATAAAAAATGTTTTGTGCTTTTTGCCTTTTCTTTTTCCCTCCTGCACTGGCACAGTAAATATTGGGGTCATTCGAAACGGAATTCACTTGGCCTAAGAGATATGGGGTTTCTCCACCCTTGGAGTATGTTGTCATGGGATTTACTATAGACTCTTATACTAATGTTGGAAGTATAGGTTTCACCACTGTCTTTTGGGATCTTCTTGTGGTGTGTGGGTTCCCAGGCATCTTTCCATCACACCCCCTGACCTTCTTGAGATTGGCAAAAGATTTGCAGCAGGGAGGTCTTGGAAGAGTTCTTGCATTGGGGATACTTTTAGAACTAAGTCCGGTTTCAAGTAACAGTCCATGTTAGGGGGAGTTGGTAGGGAGGGCCGCGCAGCATGAGTCCGCAGGGAAGTTGGTTGCCTGTTCTTGCAGGGGGCGAGGTGTGGGTTTGACTGGGTGTCCCTTCGCTTGGGTGCTGGGTACTGGTTCGTTAGGGTAAGAGGTCAGTCTTGATGTCTAATAGATTAAGGACTGAGGATGAAGAGTTTTAATATGGTGGGAGGTCTGGATGGGATTGAGGGGTGAAGAGATAGTTGGATTTCCAAAGGGGGAAAGGGGAAAGTATATGGAAGGGGTAGGAAAGAAGAAAAGAGAAAATACATTAGAAAGAAAGGGAGAAGAGAAAAGAGAAAAAGAAAAGAGAAGAGAAGGAAAGAAAAATAAAAAAGAAAGTAGTGAGAAGAGAGGAGAAAATAGCAAGGGAATGCTAGTTTGCTTGAATGTGTTCAATGAGTAGGGCCTGTACTATAAGTCTGTACGTCAGAGTTGCTGCTTTGGTGGTCTGACTGGTCACGTGCTTCAAATCCTAAAAGAAGGTATAACCTAGAGATAAAGTGTATGTTAAAGAGTTTTCTCGGGACATTCTCGTAGTGCAAGCTGGGTATGGTAAAAAATATGGAACTCTTCACAAATTTGCGTGTCATCCTTGCTCAGGGGCCATGCTAATCTTCTCTGTATCGTTCCAATTTTAGTATATGTGCTGCTGAAGCAAGCACGAGGAAGTAAAAATTTAAAGGAAAAAAATAATGTTGCCTGTTTTTAATACACATGTGAAATATAACATATATGCTTTATATACTTTGCATATAATTCTTTCTTTTATTTGTTTTGTTTTAAAGTTTTTTATTGACTGTAATTCTGTGCCACAAGCATTACTGTTAATAATGGTTTCACATGCACATAATTAAAATACCACACTCATCACATGTATACCCACATCTCTTCTTCAACGACCCTGGTTCCCCTCTTTTTCAATATGTATTTATCTTGTGATGTTGACTTTGACCATTGTTTTTTACCTTATTGTGCATTTTTGAATTTCATATGTTAGAGAGATCATTTTCTATCTATCTTTTCCCTCTGACTGACTTCACTCACCATGATATCTTATAGTTCTATTCATGTCATAGTAAACAGAATAATTATGTTATTTCTTAGAGCTGCATAGTAGTCCATTCCATACCATATTACTTCTTGATCCCTTCCTCTATACTTGGACTTTTGAATTATTTCCATATCTTGACTATTAAACCAAGAAGGATGAGGAACATAGAAGTGCATGTATTATTTCAAATTAATGTTTCTATGTTTGGGGATAAATGCCAAGAAGTGATATCATCAGATCTTTTGGTAGTTCTTTTTTCTATATTTTGAAATATTTCCATATTTCTTTCTATTTTAGAGGCTGAAACAGATGATATTCCTAATATCAGTAAATAAGGATTCTGTTCTCTATATTTCTTAATGTATATATGACTGAAATCTCAGAGTTTACAATCTGTGCACAATATAAGAAACATTTTTTAAAAAAGAGCTTTCTTCTCAGCTAGCAGCAAACAGCTCAGTAAAATCCTCAGACAATGACTTTAATGACCCCATTGTGAGATATAACAAATTCTCTTTTATTGAGGCATTTTTCTGAAATTCCATTAGCTATTTTGCTGTAAAAGGCAATATAAAATACATTACTGTGTGCCTGCTAGGGGTGTGGTAAGAAACTAGAAACAATGGTGGCAAGAAGGTCACACTGGTTATGAAATTGGTGTTAAAAAAAAACTGAATGGTTGAAACAACTGATTATGAACAACTTTGTAAACCATGGTATTTAAATTATGTTTATATAAATATTTATGTAATTTAAATAGTATAATATATTACATATATAATACACACGATATATATATATGCTTTGTGCTCTAAATGTGCTCACTAATCCTGGCTTAGAAAACATTTTAAAACCTTATGTGCCTTCTTTATCTCTGTCATCTCACTGTGTTATGATTAAGGTTTCCATAGGGATGAATTAGTTCATGACCCTTGACGCAACTTGAAACTCCCAGTAGATACCAGTATCTCTATTGAGAAATATTCAAATCTTCAAAATTTCCCATGTCCTCTTGAGGAATCTTGAACCAAATACTTGTTTAATCTCAGAGGGTCCAGAGGAGCCCAACATATGGGCACCCCATATATTATATATGCACCCCACACAGAGGTCACCTTGCAGGGCTGTATGTTAAAGAGAGACTCCTATGACTTGCTTTCTCACCTTTTTCTGTTCTCATGGATTGTTTCTTGTGGTTGTTTTTCAGTGGCGCTCCCCTTACTCATGCCTGTATATTTCAATCTGCAATCTATGCAAGTGATGTACCTACGAAGGTATTGGGCGGTGAGTAAACTGGCTCAATCTCTGTAGCTATATCAGATTTAAAAGGGAGGTGAGAGGGCTAGAGAGATGGTCCAGAAGGAACAGTGCTTGCTTGGCATGCTGCTGACCCAGGTCCAACCTCAGGTATTCTATATGGTCCACCAAGTCTTTCTAGGTGTGACTCCTGAGAGCAAAGTCAGGAGTAATCCCTGAGAGCCTCCAGGAGTGGCCCCAAAACCTAAACCAATCAGCAACAATAACCAAAACAATGGACTTGCTTTGTCACTTATATACCTAACCTCCTTCAATATATATGTTGAGTAGATAATATTTTGATATATTAAGTCAATATAACTGAATATAATTGAGTGTAATTATGGGGACCTTACCCAATAAAGGGAGATAAAATTGTTTACTGGGTAATAAATTGTCAAGCATTTCTCTCTACAGGACATTGCCTGGGTTAGCAGTTTTTATATCCGTTATTTCATCACATTTGGCCCTTTCTATGGAATCTTTGGAACCATTTTGCTCATATACTTAGTCAAGTAAGAAAACAATAACTTCTTTTGATCCCATAACCTGTTTCTTTATAACCTATTACTCCTATAGCCTATTATCTTTATCATCTAATATAATTTAATCTATAAATGAACATTTCCAAGAAATGCAAAACAAGGAAATTGAAATTGTTGCATAAATAGAACTCCTTGGTAGAAAATTATTTCCTCCTTTATTCTCTTTTTGATACATGCATAATTTCTCATTGAAGAATTCTATCTGATCCCCACATCCTTTGAAAATTATAACTCACTCAAACACTATAATCTTTGCTAACTTGAAAGGAAACACATAATTTTTATTGCTATATAGGACTTTTTCTGAAAAGCAAAATGACTTCCTATTGAGTAACTCAGTTCTCTAGTTTATCTCTCCATCATTGTTTTGCATTTTTATGCTAAATTCTTCATAATAAAAAGATATAACATCTACTATCAGCAGGCATTTGACTAATTTGAACTACATGTGTTCCTTTATGTGATGCAATCCTGACATGATGTTGTAATATACATGGTATCCATATCATCAGTAATTTTTTATAGAGTGGTAATTGAATCTCAGAGAGAGTAAGTCAGTTGCCCAAGATTATAGAGCAAATGATGGCCAATGCCAAAACAGAGCATAAATCCAACAATATTCAATAACAAAGGTCAATCATGCTGTCAGTTATTTTGCATGTGTCCATAAATTCTCTCAAGATAATTTGATTCTTGCATCAATGACATCAGCTTTGGGGCACTGTTACCCTACCAGAACCAGCAAAACTATTTATGTGACATAAATTATGCAGTTTTGGTTTTAGATACAAAAAGAAATTCTAAAGAGGAAAGCATATTTCCATTTCATTGAAACTTTTGAGTCTCTTCCATTCCATTTATTGCCAGCGGTTCTACCTGAAAGTTAGGCAATTTCAGTGACTGGAAACTGAGCCTATCCACAGAATCATAACTTGATCACTTTATTTTCCAAAAGGTTTATTGAAAGTCCTTGGATTGCCTACGTGACCCAGATGAGCCATATACCAATGAAAATAAGCCAAGAGGAGAACAGAGATTGGTTTACCAGTCAGGTAACATTGAATTTTTGGAAAAGTCTCCTGTCATAATGATTTAGAGTTTTGTTACCTCAAAGAATAATAGTTGATACCAAATGCTGACCATTGCTTTTTACCTCACTAAGAGGTAAAAGTAAGAGGCAGGATTACACATGATAAATTTGAGACATCAAGATGAAAAAATCAATAAAGTCCTGCAGCTAATAGGGTAGAAGTATATTTCAAACCCAAAATTTGATTTAACAACCTTCACATTAAACTAAATATAAATAAACCGAAGTCCAAAAACCAAGTCCAGCTTTATGGCATCTTCTGTCCTATAGCCACCTAATGGAGAGACAGTGGCAAAGAATACATTTGCTATATGAAATTTTCTAGAAAAGGTTTATTAACCCATGTTCTTAACCTTCATAAGACAGTCTCTTAAGGGAATCAGAACCTTCTAAAATTACAGGTGAATCATTAAAATACCGAAGAATTCATCTAATTTTATTACAGAGAGAAGGGACATAGCATGTTCTTCAAAATTAGTTCACCATGCACTAATTCATTACCAGTACAAAATAGCTCTTCCTGTAATGACAATATCCTATCCATTGGACATACCGTGATTAACCAGGGAGTCCAGGTATTATCCTGCTTTTTTTTCTTCAAGATTATAGCCCACTCACTGGTCCTTTCCTAGGCTATTAAGTAGTCGTTCTCAAACCTTTTAGTCACAGAAGCCATATATGTATTTTAACACTATTATTTGCATATCTTTGACCTTACATTATTTATTATAAATACTTACATATTTTATGCATTATGTATATATAATATATCTACTGGTTTTGCTGTTAATGCTTGCTCTTGGCTCTGCATTCAGGGATCACGCCTAGTGATGCTCACTGGAACCTTTAGTGGCAGAGATCAAACTTGGGTGAGCCACATGTAAGGCAAGCACCCTGCCTGCTGTACTATCTCTCTGGATCTGTTATATTCTTTAAAATTAATGAGAATCTCAAAGACCTTCTGTCTACACCTAGGATATATCTACTGATAGGTATTGTGTTTTTAATTATGACATATTTTTAAGGTAAATGTGATTTGAAATAGACCAGAGAAATAGGACACACTTGCCCTACAGCGGCTCACCCAGGTTTGATCCTGGGTGACATATAGTCCATTAGCACTACTAGGAGTGATTTCTGAGCACAGAACCAGGAATCAGTCCTGAGCACAACCAGGTATTTTTCCCATAAAAAAAAAAGCTTTGAATAAAAAGCATTCTTCTCCCAACGCTCGCCCATCTCCACTACACATTTAAGGCATGCTCCCATCACTTTGAGCTATCTCCGATCCTAAAATGACATTGTTAAGGGGGAAGATGGGGGTCACATTCTGTGGTCTCAGGGACTGTTTTCTGTCTTTGTGCTAAGGGATAACTCCTGCAAGTGCTCAGGAAACCATATGCAATGCCTATGATTGAAGGATGGTTTCCACATGCAAAACAAGCATCTCAATCCCTGAACTATCTCTACAGTCCATTTTTTTCATTTTTAAAACTTTTTAATTTTATATTTTGGAAGTTGGGGTTCACATTTACTGATGCTCAAGGGCTACTCCTTGCTCCATGCTCTGTGCCAAGGATCAAGCCCAGAGTATGCACTCTAGACCATTAAGCTATGTCTCTGTCCCCCTAAGATAGCATTTATTTTATTGAGATTCTGTGGTTTACAATATGGTTAATAATGGTTTCTCATGCACATAATTCTAATACCACACCTATCATCTGTATACTCATATCCCTCACCCAAGGACCCTAAAATGACATTCATATGGGTTTTTAATCTTGGCATTCTTAAAAACCTAAAAAATTCATAGGATTATGTTTTTAAATCCATAAAATAAAGTTCACTTGATAATAAAGGAACACATATTAAAAGGCAGTTGTAGTCTTAGAAGCACTGTTTAATCCTTCAAATATTTACTCCTCCATTTAGAAGTCCTACTAGGCCAATCTATGAAAATAAAATCCAAAACTCTATAATTTAATTCAAAAGCCTACAATCCTACTTCCATTTGTAAAGCCTTCATTCATGACACCTTGTCTTCTGTATTTAAGGATTAGTAGCATTATCACTGCCCCTAACTTACTTCTTCATACTTTTTTCATAACTATTGTGTCTACTTATCAAAATGTTGAATTGACTTTTTAAAACAGTTTTTAAAAATAAATTTTTTGAACACGGAAACACTTTTATGTTCTTAATGCTGTATTAGAACACCACGATTACCAAGTTGTTCATACTTCAGTTGTTTTAGGAATTAGATATTCCAACACTAAGACACTACCAGTGTGGTTTTCCTTCTACCAATTTCCCTCCCACTATCACAGTTTGCAGGCAGAATCAAATTTACTTCATATTGTTTGTTACAATGCAAAGGCAATTGTAATTATCTAAGCTTACATTAGCAAGAGTCAATTTGAGGACATTGTTATATCTCACAGTGGTATTACTAAAATCTTTGTCTGAAAATTTACTAGGTTGGTTGGTGCTAACTGAGTCTTCTGTGTGATTGTTTAGGCCCATTGACCTTGCTAGTCTTCTATGCAACTTTCCCATCAAATTTGTTGTAATCCTGCTGGGCTCACAGTACTGTGAAAGTTTGAGGTGCCAATTGACTGCACAGTCCAGGATCTAGAGATCTGTAATAATTCCGTGACTTGGCAGTTTGATAAGTGCTGGGCCATTCAGATTGGAGTTGGGCCATTTCTGTGTCAGAGGTGGTGGAGATAAGCTGCTTTGCTTTCAGAGGCAGAAAGGGGATTTGCCTTCCACCAAAGTTGTCTACCTGGAACAATCAACCTGAGAAGATTCAATATCCATCATATTCTTTGGATGTTCTATATCTTTTTGTTTTCAGTCACTCAGTTTCCTACAAAAAAGAAGTAATAAATCAATATTTGATCAATGAGTAGATAAAAGAATAAATATGCTTTGTTTGGTAGCTGGGCTCATTAACGTCTAATGCAAAATTCACTTTTTTAGGTCCTGGTCACCTGTAATGCAGAACATTCCTTTTTCAATGACTGGTTCTCTGGACACCTGAACTTCCAAATTGAGCACCAGTGAGTGATAATAGTGATGACATAAATGACTGGGGCACTATCATATGTTAATTATCCTCTCTCATGAGTCCTGATGTGGGTATCTCAGAGACAAGAGATTAACTAGAACTCTCTAAGATCTGTTACTTAGCATCAGTGGTGAGGAAGAAAGGAATTGTGGGTAATGAGAATGGGATTTAGTACTAAGTTTTCAGATTTCTATGAATTTGGGGGGATCAGGGGGTTGTTTTCCTTATATTTTGTTTGTTGTCAAGCCTCCACCAAAAGAATTCTACTTATCATTTAGATTATCCAGTTAAAATAATCTGTTAGTTTGCTTGGTAGTATCCTGGGTCAGTTAAATATGTGTGATCTAAAGAAAGAGAAAATAGTGATAGTTGGAGAGCTATTCTTTCCAGAATATTCAGGGGAAGGATTTTACACATCCGCTTTAGCAAAGCCGTCCTTGAGATTGGCAGAAAAAGAAAGAATTTATACCTATGAATTTGTGGGGAGTTGGCATCCTTTCTTGCATATTAGTTCTTATAAAAATGAGAAAGAATTTTTTTTTGTATTTTTCTGGAAGAAGGTGAAAACTCAAGAAAGTTATCTGACTGATTGGTGCAGATATTGGATAAAAACCCATTTTTCCTCATTTCTCATTTCTATCCTAGCACTTTCACCCTACATCACTAGAGCTTTTTAAATATTCACCAGTTCATGGTGCAGGACTTAAATATATGTGAGCTGGTGAAGGAGCCTAGAGAAAGAAAGACAGCCAAGGAGAGATGGCAGATGAGGTGTGTGTGTGTGTGTGTGTGTGTGTGTGTGTGTGTAAGAGAGAGAGAGAGAGAGAGAGAAGAAAATAGGACCTACAGTTCTTTACAAATACATTGATTTAACCTAGATTTAAAAAAAAAACACTGTATAGAAAGCTAATATTAATTCCCCTCTCAAACATTTGCTACTAGTTGACTGAGAGTGTTTTGGCAATAGTTTCTGAACTTCTCTGCACAGTAGAAGAAAGTTCTCATGCCAGGTCAAGACTGAGCTTGCATGCTGGCTCAGTTTAATTAGTATATAAATCCAAAAAGCCATGATTAAAGTCATTTAGTTTTCTCTTGATGTATGAATACAATCTTCCATCTGTTTCCCTAGTCTGTTCCCAACAATGCCACGTCATAATTATCACAAGGTGGCACCTCTGGTGAAATCACTCTGTGCCAAGCATGGATTGCTGTATGTGTCAAAGCCCATGTTGACAGCGTTTGGAGATATTTCCAGGTAATAACAGTCTCTCTGGACTCACAGTTTTCTGGTTCTCATTTCCTGCCACGACTGGGCTCCAGCCAGCTCATTTGCCTGTGAATCATTCACTCAACAGCCTTTATTAGGGACATCTTTATACCCAAGCATGGATCTGAGACTCTCCCAGGAACCACATCAAGAGTAGTAATGATGATACTAATTCTTAAAACTGCCCTCAAGTAACTTAGAGCTTTAATATCAAATTACATATCAAGTTTCTTAAAATCAGAACTAGGTGTTTTGTCTTTGCATTCTCTTCAGAACTTGACGTGCTTTGATATTTAAGTGGCAGGAGGAACCTTCCAAATATCATGTCCTGG
Source organism: Suncus etruscus (assembly GCF_024139225.1). Lineage (NCBI taxonomy): Eukaryota > Metazoa > Chordata > Mammalia > Eulipotyphla > Soricidae > Suncus > Suncus etruscus. The sequence goes on from NC_064856.1 coordinate 100,605,104, forward strand.
TTAGCAAATTTAGAAACCTGTGACATCAAGGAAGCCCCAGTGTGTCAATATGCCAAGTAGGGATAACTGATCCTTTTTCATGCATCCCAGACTTGCCTTAACAATAGTGGTAAGGCTGATGGGAAATAAAAAGCTATCCTCAACTCAAAGTCTTTTAGACAATATTGTTCTGATCAAATTGATCATAACTGGTCTAGGTTTAATAATGTTCTCTTGTTCTTGAGGTTAAATCAAAAACAAAACAGTAACCATGGTCACTTGAGGGTTAATGGAATAAAAAATACATGGTGACAGATTTAGAAAAGGTTTTCAGATATCATCCAAGGGATATATGCAGAAGACCACAGATCTGTACAAATAATTTATGGTCAACTAGGCTTATTATTCAATGTCAGGGCCTATGGATGAGTGCTGCCTGGAATCATAAATGCTATCAATTATCCAGGTTTTCCCAATAGTTCTTGGAACAGGAAGGACTCCAGAGCTGTACTTTGCAAAAGTTATGGAATCATGTGGTGACAGGGATGAAAAAAGAGTTAGCTACAAGCTGGATAGGTGCCTTAACCCTAGAATACTTTTTAAAGAAGCATCACAAAGAACCCCTGGGGTGACATTAGTGTATTCTGCGCACTGTACCACCTGGTCCATACTGCCAGAAGGATCACTGCTGAGAGGAGATCTGTATCCCACCTGTTTCCCCAGTCCTGGTAGATGGGTAGATGTGACTGTAATTTAAAAAATAATAGGTATTACATAGAGTTCCTTCTTTGTATGAGTCTCACTTACTAATGATTTTATCTCCCTCCAGGACCTTGAAAACTTCTGCAGCCGTCTGGACGAAAGCTTATTATGAAACATGATACAGAACATCAGTTTTTTGACAAGTGTGTCATTGTAACTCTGAAGAAAGTTGGTGAGTGTGTAAGAGCTCTTCCCTATTTAGACATTACTGCCACTGTTATCCAAGTGTGCCATGAATACACAGTAATCCTACCCCTGAATATTTTCCTGGCAAAGAAGAAGCAGAAGAAACCTAAGATGACTTCGGCCAGGGTGCCCAAGGATTTTATTTTTCAATAGAGCTTGAACTTAGATCTGCCAGTAGATCATCTCATATCATCTTGATTGGCCCATCTCAGTCTGATGAACATGCCTAGAGAAGCCAAGTCAAAGTTTTAATTTTGAAGCAGAATGGACGGAAGTAAATCAAAGGAGAGACCTCTCATGGAAAATAGTACAATCACTTTGAGAAGAGACTTATGTATTTAAATAAATTCCTGTTGAAACGTAATTTTTTACTAATCTTTGATTTTAACTTTTCTTTGAAAAACAAGTATAAACAATATTAAATTCTCCTTAAAGTCTCTTTGCATAATACTAAATTCTTTTTCCATAATTCTCTTTCATATTAATATAAATTTTAATATCATTTTATATTTTTATTCTTGTGCATGCATATATTTAACTTGCATATGTGTAGTATATATGCAAATACACACATATACATGTATTTCTAAGTTCAAATATCTTAGAGATATCTTCCTATATTCAATTGACTTCTAGCAGCTAAATCAGCAGATTCAATATTTAAAGGTATCTGGGCTCTGCTAAAGAATAAACTATCAGGTAACAAAGACATCTAAATATCTAGAGCTCATGTTTTATACACTAAATACCTAGGTTCAGCCCCCTTGAACTACTGGCAGCTACACCCATAGCCCACAGCTGCCGCCATGCAAATAATCCAACTTCACTGCTACACAATTTATCTCTGCAGAAACACCTAACCAACAATAACTCTAGGTCCACTGGGGTTTTCTCAGAGAGGGGGAACAGCAGCCTCCCTCCAGCACCATTCCCATTCCCTACCTGTGCTAGAAGCCTCTGCAGCCTCACTCAACCCTACAGACTCCACCATATAAACAATGGCCCAGGTTCACAGTTTCATGACTAATCTCAGAAGAGTTGCCAAGCTAAGCTGATGAAATTCCTGGATTTGCCAGTCTCGGAGCTGGAAACCCTTGGGCCCCTAGAACAGGAACTGGCTAAGAATCATTCCAATTCTACAGATCCAGGAGGTTTTGGAGCAGGTGGTCACAAGCTTGGCAGGATGGGTGGGAACTAAGCACAATGGTGGAAGAAAGGTCACACTGATGGTGGTATTGGTATTGGAATACTGAATGCCCCAAATTACTGTTTTGTGAACAATTTTGTAAACTACAGTGTTTACATAAAGTTGAAAAACCATAAAGAACTTGTACAATTTACTAATACAACAAATTTCCCAAGTTAAAAACAAAAAGACAATGGAATTGAGCAGACAATTTTTCAAAAAAAAAAAAAAGAAATACAAATTTCAAAAGCCACAAATTTCTCAAACAAATATGTTTAGTGATAGAACTTAAAAATAAATAAATAAATACTCAGGTTCAGTTTCCAATACCACATGGCTCCTTACACACTGTCAGGAATGTCTCTTGAGCAATAAGATCAATGAATAATGTCCCCTAATCATCAGTGAGTATGGTCAGAAAACAGAAAAATGAGCAAAAAATAAACTGTCCCTTAGTATACGATTTATTTGGTTTTGGGCCGGAACTGTGGTACAAGCAGTAGGGCATTTGCCTTGCACCTGCTGACCTAGGACTGACTGCGGTTTGATCCCGCAACATCCCATATGGTCCCCCAAGCCAGGAGGGATTTCTGAGCCCATAGCCAGGAGTAACCCTGAGCTTCACTAGGTGTGGCCCAAAATTAAAAGACAAACAAGCAAAAAGATTTATTTGGTTAACACCTACCCACAGAGAAAAACTCGTGAGTTTTATTATAAGGTGATCTTAAAGAAAGAGATGTATTATCCTTATCATATAGACCCCAGGCTGTCCTTAGGTATATTTAAGCCATCACGTCATGCTTAACATGACTTAGATTAAAGGGTTTGGAAGCTAGAAGGATGATTGTATACTGAGTACTACAGAGATATTGAGTGTCTTTGCTTCTCTATTCATGACAACATGTGAATAGCACACATGTCTATCTCCAGCTCTAAGCAAGTCAGTGCCACAAGTTTGTAGTCTGAAAATCTACCAGGAAGCATTTCATTTTCTTACTTCAAACCCTACAAAATACTGCCTTCATTTCTGAATTTTATCATTGTGATCCAAACTCCCCATGGCAGAAGAGAATGTTATGAGCTGGAAAGGAAACATTTGGGCTGAAGCAGAGAGAGTGAGGAACATAGCAGTTCAAGGAGAGACAGTTAAGGATAATACGTGAAATTCTTACACAAAGCTGAAAAGCAAGATGTGTCTTCATGGACCAGGCACTAAAGTGCTAAAATTAACAAATAGTAAATTTAGGTAGAGGATAAGGAGGGGGAAAAGCTTTGCTTATCATGGCTCTTTTTGTTTGTTTGTTTGTTTTTGTTTGTTGTTGCTTGTTTTTGTTTTGGGACCTCACCCAGTAATGCTCAGGAGTTACTTCTGGATAGGCACTCAAAAATCGCTCCTGGCTTGGAGGACCCTATGGGACCCCAGGAGATCAAACCGAGGTCCATCTTAGGCTATCTCTGGCAAGGCAGATGCCTTAACACTTGCGTCAAGCCCCAGAAGCAACTGTCAAGACTCCAGAATTCTTCTACTTCTATAGCTTTAGATGTTTTCTCCTGCTTAAAACGAAGGTAGTAACTGAGAATGGGAGACAGGGATTGATTTTTGCTGTCTCATGTGGTTCAACTCCCCAAAATACTGAAGCAGTTTCTCTGGTCCCCAAAAGTAGCAAGTAGACCTCTCCTGAGACAAACTTAATGGTTCTTAGACATTTCTTCCACTGTATCCAAAATTAACCCATTCTCTAGTTTCCTACTTGAAATTGGTCACTATATAACTGAACATGTGTAATTAAGTTAAAGAGAAGAAAATGGATAAAAAAGATAACATTTTAATCAAATATGTAATAAGCACTTCTATACGGAACTAAATCCTTCATGATTATTTTCCTATTTAATACTCAGTCACTACACGAGATAAATTCTAAATTAATTTCATAAAGAATTTGAGACTTTGGGAAGCCAAACAATCTATCTGATGTCAGAGATAGAAAGTGGTAGAGTTTAAAACCAGGGGTGTCTGACTTTGTTGTCACTGCTCATTGATTGCCATTCCAAAGGGAATTGAAAAGTAAATGGGAATGAAGGGGCATCAAAAGATAAGGGTAGTTGGCTATTTTTTTTTTTGAGACCAATGTGAATTTACAAGTCTTTCACAGTTGTATTTCAGGCACATAGTGACAGTGAATTAGGACCACCATCAGTGGCCCACCAACCACCAGTGTTGACCTCCCTCCACCATACTTCTAAGCATGTACCCCATACCTCCACCCTTAGTCCCCTAGACTGCCAGTGTAACAGGTCCATTTTGTGTATAGCTTGTTATAGACTGGATCTATTTGGGTATTTAGGGATGACCATATTTTATTTCCATTCAATGCTCCTGAGACTGCTTGGCCCCTGGATCCCATCTGCTTTTTTTTTCTTTTCTCAGTTTGCAGAAAGACATGTAAATCTGAGGCAGAACAAGATGATTCATGTTCTATGGACATGTGAATAAAAGGCAGGGAGCTATCTAGAAGCTATAAATATAAATTAAATTAAAAGGGGCAGATGTGGCAACATTTTTTGTTTTTTATTTGTTTTTGCAAAGGCACAGTAAATGGAGAAATTAGACAGGGAATTCCCTTAAAAAGAAACACATACATAACTCCCCAGGTACAGGTGAAATGAGCATTATTTTTATTCCTCAGTGAGAAAGGAATGAGGAAAGGGAGGCAGAAGGATCCAGTGACAAATTGAAAAACTCCTGAGTACCAGCTTATATTTACTGATCCTAAAAAGTATGTCTTGGGTAATTTCACTTGGGAAGAGTCAGGCTAACATTCACCCTATCAGATGGAGAAGACACAAAGCTATTTGGAAGTACCAAATAGAAGCATGGCTTTGAGATTTTATACAAGATGATTTAGTACAGGATGGTTTTGAAATTTGCAACAGTCTGAGTTCAAACCTAGAAATACTCACCTACTTTCTGGCTATCTTCCTGCAGTTTTCCTTAATACTCTACTTCCTCTAACGCTTTACTCTGTTGGGCAATATTAGGCAGGGAAGAAACTGCCTGCATTCTCATTTGGGTAGGTAAGGGCTACCGTAGAGTCAGGAACATAAATTCTAATTTCAGCTCCTTCCTTGTTTTATTTCACTTCAAAAAAAACTTGGGCACTCACACACTCCATACCTCAATCTGTAATACAGGTGTGGTGCCTACTAATACCTGGCTTGTATGCATCATAACAAGGTGTGGACAAGTCAAAGAGAATTATTTCATAAGTTGGAAACCCATTCAGATGATGATCATGGTTATTATTTATAAGGGTTCATCCCAGCCCAGAAGCAGAATTTTCAGAGTCACATTGGAAATATACTGAATCATATTTACAGTAACATGTCACCTTACTCCATATGAGTTTTTGAGTCACAAGTGAGAATATGATCTATCCTATTGTTACAAACAAAACCCTATTGTCACTTCCCTTTATGACTCTACTAAAGTCCCTAGATCCAGCATCCAGATATCAGACTAGAAAAATTGTAGCGAATTATGAATTGTATTTATTACCCAACTACTAGTTAACTAGCTGAGTGCACCATTGTGTCTTTGTAAATCATGCCAAATGAAAGTACAAGAGTTATTATGTAATAGCTATTTTATTTTATGAAGGACTTTCCTGAACATTTTCCGGTAATCCTAATAACATAGGCATTATAAAAGATTTAACTTAAACTCTATGAAGGTAGAAGTATACTTAAGAACTTTTCCTTTGGGCCGGGCGGTGGCACTGGAGGTAAGGTGCCTGCCTTGCCTGCGCTAGCCTAGGACGGACTGCGGTTCAATCCCCCGGCGTCCCATATGGTCCCCCAAGAAGCCAGGAGCAACTTCTGAGCGCATAGCCAGGAGTAACCCCTGAGCGTCACAGGGTGTGACCCAAAAACCAAAAAAAAAAAAAAAAAAAAAAAAAGAACTTTTCCTTTAGCAACACTACTTAGGAAAGTTTATAAAACACATCAATGATGAACATTGTTACAGTAAGCAGCTGTTATCATTCTCTAAATTTTGACATAATAAGTTTACTTAATTTTTCTTTGAATTTGCATCATATCTGACGATGCTCAGTGGCTACTTTGTCTCTATGCCAGTATTACACCTTGCAGTGCTCAAGAGACCAACTGTATATGTTACCAGGGATTAAACTAACATTAATTGCATGCAAGGAAGTGCATAGACTCCCGTGCTATCCCTCTGACCCCCTAATTTATTTTGTTCTATAGCTATCAATCTATCTTCTTATTCATTTTTAATGTGCTTCAACACAGATTTTCAAACAAAAATAATATTAATTAAATAACAAAGTGTAGGGACCGGAGAGATAGCATGGAGGTAAGGCGTTTGCCTTTTATGCAGGAGGTCATCGATTCGAATGCCGGCGCCCCATATGGTCCCCCGTGCCTGCCAGGAGCAATTTCTGAGCCTGGAGCCAGGAATAACCCCTGAGCACTGCCGGGTGTGACCCAAAAACCACAAAAAAAAAAATAATAACAAAGTGTATTATTGTTTTCAGTGAAGTCTTGGAGAAAATTATATAGCAATTTTCTCTTTAGGAAAATTTAAAAAAAATTGTGTTATTTTATAAAAATATTATCAATAGGTTTCTACAAAGTCAATGATTATCTCAACATATCAAACCATATTGTGCATGCAATTACCTTTTATAGTTTTTATTAATTCATATATTTGTCTCATTGTCATTCTCATTAATTTGGCACAATTTTGTTGATCATCTATTATATATCAAGCATTGATTTAGGATGGTGAAGTAAACAAAAGAGGTGTGAATTTAATCTCTAAAACCTCGCATTCTCCAGGGAAGGCAGCCAATAAGTAAATAAAGGGTATAAAAGCCAAGATCATTACATGTAAACAAAATGAAGGGAAGAGAAAAGAAATAATAAATTGAAGATTAAATTGAAGTAATGCAGAAAAGCAAATTTGAAGAAAATATGAAGGAACCTTCTAAAACATGCTGGTAGAAAGAATCATCAATAGCAAATGCAAAAACTTTGAGGCAAGAACAAGTTTCTGTTTAAAAAAACAGAGCTCGAGGGCTGGAGAGATAGCAAAGTGATAAGGCCTTTGCCTTGCACATGGCCAACACAGGACAGACCCCAGTTCGAAATTTAGGCATCTCATGTGGTCCCCCGAGTCTGCCAGGAGCTACTACTGAGCACAAAACCAGGAATAACCCCTGAGTGCTGCTGGGATTGACCCAAAAACAAAACAAACAAACAAAAAAACCCAGAGCTCGAGGCCTCTAAAAATGGTCAAATACTGGCAGGGTTTTTCCTCATCTTCTCCTTTGCTTCATTTTTCCCTTGCATTTTTAGCAGCATTTTTTTTGTTTGTTTTTTTTTGTTTTTTGTTTTTTGGGTCACACCCGGCAGCGCTCAAGGGTTCCTCTTGGCTCCTGGCTCTACGCTCAGAAATCGCTCCTGGCAGGGTCGGGGGACCATATGGGATGCCGGGATTCAAACCACAGTCCTTCTGCATGCAAGGCAAATGCCTTACCTCCATGCTCTCTCTCTGGCCCCTTTAGCAGCATTTCTAACTTCATTTTGTTATTTAGATAAGCATTGTTTTCTCTGGATAATCTTACTAAGTGTCATATGTCATATTATAGCTCCTTTTCTACAACCCCAAGTTTGATTTGTGAGTGACAACACTAACCATGATGAAAGAAAAGAAAAGGATTGCTTTAGCACTGAAAGAATCTTAAGTAAATTTATCTATCAGGTCCTTAGGAATAATGTCTTTCTGGATCTTGGAAAGAAATAAGAACTTAAGAACATGCTCTCCAGAGGTCACCCAGAAAAAAAAAGAAAGAGAAAACATTGACTAGACGAAGACTCTAATGGTGCTGTCACTGAAAAGGATGAGGGGAAGGGCAGGAGATGATAATGTTGAAAGAGATAAGGTGAGTCAAGAAGATATTTGACTTAAGATCAGAGAAGAGAAAGGTTGCAAATGTGACTAAGAAGCAGATATCAGAAAAAGACTGTCAAGAAAAATCTATGTAAGTTCAAATTTAACTGACTGTTCATTTTGTAAAGTTCAGTAAGGATCATAACAAGAGGAAACAAGCATCCAGGCTTAAAAATGTTCACTGCTTGTGTTACCAATAGATTCTTTAAAAACTATGCTACTAATATATGCAAGTTTTATCATTTTTAAGCACAAATAAAAATGTGGTATTTTAATGTCAATAATATTAATATTAATTCTATTATCAATACTTAGTATTAATTTTAATCAACATTAAATGAGATTTTAATGTTAAATTAATTTATTATTCAAATTTTAATACCTCCCCAAGTTTTCTGTGGTGGCACCAACATGAAATTAGAATACTTATAAGAAACATAATAGTATGTGGTTTTAGGATTTTGACTACCCAAGATGATCCATGTAGGACCTCTCTGAAGAGCCCTCAGACCCCTCCCAAGTCAATCAGAGATGGAGAAACAAGATCACAGAATATCAGGATGCCCCAAAGTCTGGGTTAGGAAAGTTCTGGTCTATGATGTCTCAAGAAATACAAATTTTCTTCTGTGTCCTACAGGCAGAGAATTTTCTGTATTTTTAATCAGTTAAATGTATTAAAAAATCAGGATTCTGGGGGTTAAAAAAAAAGATCAACTGGTAAAGATTCACACTCTACCCATAACTCCTTTTGCCTGATACCTCTTCTCTAAGGGCAATTTTCTGTATCTTTCAAGTTCTGTTTGATGGACTAGGCAAACATCTTATTTACAAAAGAGCAACTCTCTTATTCCTCATAGAATTTAAACTCTATACCTCAAATAATTTGATTTTGACCATTTCAACATGACCTACAAAATCTCCCAATTAAGAGAAAAAACCAAAACCATAAGCTGCCACTACTTAGTGATGACAACTACATATCTTTTTTCATGATAAGTATCCTATTCTTGGTCATTACTGCCCAGAATCTATGTCATTTTGATGGTCCTTATTTGGTATGGGGATCCAAAAAAACTGTAATTATATAAATAAATTTAAAACCAGTCACTTGAAACCTTTGCCCAGTCCATTATAAAGATTGCATAAGAGCAATTTGAGTCTCTTTCTCATCAGGACAAACTCAAAAGTTGACTCACTGCAAGATAATTTGTATTCTGACACATGGATTCTTGGGGAAAGGACCAGAAAGAATTTGAAAGATAATAAAACCAGGCTAGTCTGAGCCACAGTGTTCTTAAATCTGAGATCTCAGTAACCAGAGTCCAGAATCATGGGATCCTTTTAATAAGAACCCAGCTACTTCTAATTCATCTTGTGATTCCAACAGCTACTTTTTAGAGATTACCTCCTATATTCATAGATAATGAAATAAAATAAGTCTTTTAGATTTTTTTAGTAAAACACATATTAAAGTGTTAGTACAATGCCAGGCAGTGGTCAACTTTCAGGAGCTACAGAATTGTACTCTGTGATTTGCCTCTTTTATCATCAGAATTATTGAATTTGCTGTTTGATCATTATAAAATCCACTAGATATTTGTATGTATATTTGTTCATGGAGCCACCTGATATATATCCCTTGCCCCCAAAAGGGACATAGCCTCTCTCTTCTTCCAATTCTAGCCTTTAACTTGTTTTATTTATTTTATAAAATTATACACCAGCTGAATTTATCACCTTTGTTGTATATATCAGCTCAGTGGATTATAAATTCAAGCACTGAATCCTGAAAGTATGTTTAGTTCATGAAAGAATAAAAATTATATATTGAAATATATGTGAAAATGAATATAAAATGAAAAAATATACGAATATACATATATATGATCTAGGCCTGATTTCAATTTCCAATATCAAGCCACCAAGAATCTCCAATAGAGTCACCATTGGAGGAGCGATTGTTATGATTATCTTCAGAAATTCTAACATAAAGAACTTCTATTAAGGGAGCTGAAATTTGGGGGAAAGGGAAGGTATATTCAGAGAATACTCCTGGCTCTGTGCTTGGTGATTATTCTGGTAGTGTTCAGAGTTTTGAATTCAGAGTATTGGATTGGCTATATGAAAGATAGATAAGCACAATATCCCATATACTAACTCTCTGATCCCAACAAGTTGTAACTTTTATTAAAAAGATAATAATAATACCATAAATTAAATTTAAAAGAATGGAGTAATATGATGCTTGACTTGCATTACAATCAAGCTGGTTCAATCCTCAGTACCTCATATTTGTCCCTGGTATAATTCCAGGATGACTCCTAAGCACACCTCCAGAAGTAATCCCTGAGAACCATGAGATATGGCACAAAATCCAAAAAAGAGAAGAAAATGAAAAATGTATGACAGTTCAGGACTTAAAATTTGTTAAAAACAACTAAGGGGCTTATTAGAATAGAAATGCTAACTTTTTGGTTTCTCTTTGCCTCTGTAAAAATGTTTCCTGGATCAACAGTTGCCTTAGCTACAGAGAGATTCTACAAAAGATGGTTTACTGTGCTGTCCTACTACTGAGAAGTTCCATGAAGAGGTCAAAGGAAGCACTTTGTATCTCCCTGGACTCCTCTTAACCCTATTTGTTTTCACTACCTTCAATTTTGATCAACTCTCATACAAAAACCTTTTGAAATCCCTTCTATGCATCAATTGTATTAAGAATTGACTTCCAATTTGAATTTGGTTATGTGTGGTTTGATCATGTTTTATATGATTTGTCTGCACTGAATTTGAAGCTACTGCTTCTATTTTCTCCATTCAATAAAACAATTGATCAGACTGTGAATCCAGGAATCAAACTTCATTTATTTCTTTCTTTCTCCTAGCTTCTAAATTCAAAATGAAAGTAATTTTTGTAAACTATGTCCCAAAACAGATCAAATAAGGATTGTGGCCTATTTTCCTTATGCTCTTGATTTGTCACTGTTATTACTCAACTAAATGACTATATGAGCCTCATCAAGATTCTTCTGGTTTTCACCTCTTGCCAGAGACAGTACAGTGGATTGGGTACTTGCTTTGAGTACAGTTGACCTAGGTTCAGTCTCTGAGATCATATTCTATTTCTTAGGATCACAAGCAGAGATCCTAGAGCACTAAGTTAGGAGTAAGTTAGGAGTAAGCCCTAAAACACCACCAAAAGTCAAGAACTGTAATAATTATATCTACAATAAAAAGAACTATTTAATGCTACTTCCCTGTTTAATCTACAATGACTTGACCTAATGAAAATCAAGGCCAAGTTTTTCACTGAAACCCCAAAGGCTAAATATAAAAGTGCCTTTGCCTGGGTCTCTGATGCATTGTGGTCAAGCTGCCTTTAGATCTTCAGTCTGCTTGTTTGCCCTCAAAACATACAAACAAGCCAAGTACATTCTAATTCCCATCTTATAAAATTGGAATCATCTTTTTCCTCAAGTGAGTTTGATTCATCCTCTGGATCATCTTCAAAATGATGTCTTTCATAATAAAAGTTGTGCCCTCCTCTAGTGCCTCAGCATACAGCAAAATGTTGTGTTCCTCAAAACACCCTTATTAGAAATTACATTGCTTATTGATGTGCTGATATACTATATTATGTTAGAATATAAATCCCATGATAGTCATATCTTTATCTATTCTTCTCTGACCCCAGTTCTAGATCAGTTCTAGATAGGTGCTACTATGTCTCTCAGAAAACATACAGTGCATATAGAACTACTGAATCTTCATTTTTAGGAAGATTAAAAAACTTTCCATGTGAGTTCTTTTAAAAGTTTAGACCCATTCCTAATGAATGGAATTTTAAATTCAAAATTAGAACTGAAGTTTTTATATTCAGGATTTATCCTGTGGAGTGGTTGAGTCATTCTCATCTCAGAGCCTCAGATCCTTTATCTGTAAAATGCAGACAATCATAATACTTAAACTTTAGACTTGTGAGCAGATTAAATATGATAATCCACATAAATTCTTTTAGCTCAATGCTTCAAAATAATAAGCTTTCTATAGATGATACTATTGACATTGGATTTATGCTATCAGAATTCATCACCCCAAAGTAGAAAGGTTTGATTTCTCTATCATAAATTGTGCCTTTCCTATTCATTTTCATTCTTTTATTTATTCTCTGGAGATTTAAATATATTTAAATTTATATTTCCAGGCATAGGGCTAGGTTTCAGCTATAAAAACAAGTAAATATCTTGCCTTTAAGGGGCTCACCATACAAGGTAAAAATGTTATTCATGTAAGTTATTAAAAAGGGCAGATAGATGAGCTATGGGGAGAAAAGGGGAGAAATAGCAACGTCACAAGTATTGGAAAATGGAAGCAGAAGAACATATTCCTGAAACAAGAAAATCTCCAGAAGTGTAAGTGTTAGGAGAGTGAAAGGAGTAGAGACAAGGGTTCAGAAAACTGTGCAGGAGACAGCAGGGCTTGGAGAGAAGCGAATATTAAGAAAATTGTGAAAGACTCAGTATGTTGAGTCGAGGAGATTGAACTTTAACTTAATACACATGGGAATTCATGGAAGATGGTTAGCCAGGGGAGATAAACCATCAAATGGACATTTGAGAAAGACTGAATTTGCAGGAGAGCAGAGAGGTATCTTAGCAAGTAGGGCATTTGTCTTGCATGTGTCCCACCTATGTTCGATCCCCAACATCCCAGGCATCCTTATGCCTTCCAAAAGTAATTAATTCCTGAGTGCAGATCCAAGAGTAACCTCTGAGCTCCACTTGGGAGTGACCAAAAACAAACAAACTAAAAAGACTAGATTTGTGGCAGATGAGACTTTTATATAGGAGATGAAAACTTTTCCTGTCATTCTGAGAAGCAGCAGCAAAATTTTGAATGAAGAGATGAATAAGGAGTGGCAAATAAAAAATAATTAAAAGAGAGGTAGAATTAATCACTATTTAGTGAGTTATGGCCAATGGATGGAAGCCATTTAAGACTGAGAATTAGATTTTCCTCTTAGGTATGTTCCAGGAGTTGGTCCATGGGTGATTATAAATAGCCAATAATCACGATCTAGTGAACAGCTGATGAGTGTAAAACATGACCATCAATGCTTAGTATAGTAAGTGTTGGTCAATAAAAAACAATGCCTGTTGCCTAATAGGTATATAAACAGTAGGTTCAAATTTAATGTTAAAATTAATAAGCAATCCTAAATTCATACAAAGTCTGTGAGAAATTTAATAACTTCCTGTTGACTCAGTTACTAAATGATAGAGCCAGGTATTGGACTCAGAAGAATGACACTAAGACTTCCTGTTTCAAATTACTATGCCAGACAATCTATCACTGTGTCCATCCTCCTAGAATGATTAGAAGTACAGCCATTTAATACTCTATGACAGTTCCTAGAAGCTCAATAAATATAAGGAGGTTGAAGTGAAATGTCAATTTCTAAGAACCTTCTGTTCTTCTGTTCTTTTCTATCAAGTCTATCAAGATTATAAAATGGGAGGACTTTAATTCTATGAGTTCACTGAACAGCTGTATTTAGGGAAAATATAGAGTTCACCGAATAGAACTGTTATAACTACAGGGTAATGCTTTAAGACTTTCTTCAAATGGCTACTACTTGGAACAAGAATGATAACACAACAAATCAGCAGCTTGCCTTGCATTTAGTTAACCTGGATTTGATCCCATCTGATCTTCTGAATAATGACAAGAGTTATTCTTTGCATAGAACCAGGAGTAAGCTCTGAACACCACCAGGTGTGGCCTCTAAACCAAGAACAACTACAACAATAATAAAAAGTAAAAGCACTAAATAAATAGTTACCACTTTATGAAGTGATTTATGGATTTAATAAAGTTAGAAAGGCTTGGTTTTGCCTTTACTTGCACACAGTTTCAGTTGAAGATTCTGATTTGTAAGGGCACAGAGTATAGGTACATGACAATGACAACTGCTGTAGCATCGAAAAGGAAAAGAGAAAATCATATTGAGGGAAGCTTTCAAACTTGTTATTCCTGTTTTTTGGCAAAGCCCTTCACAATTCTAAAAGTACTTGCATGTTCACTCCCTTATTAGTTTTCTAATATCCCAACTAGTCCTTGACTGGGGTTACTAGACTTAAACCAAGACCAGTCTCAAAGTGAAACAGGGAAAGGTCCCCAGGATCCTAGACATAAACAAAACACATGTCCCTATAGGACAGGTACTTGAAAAACAATTTTAATGGCCTCAACTGGGAAACTCAACATTAAGCATTCTGGAGTATTACATTCTCATGGGAATGAATCCTAATCCCATAGCCTTGTAAAGTGTGTCTTCCTGTTGGAAGCAAAAATATCACCTTAGAGTGAGAGAAAGAAAGAAATATTATAACATAAATATTATTTTTTAAAAAACAACCCACCCTATTTTCTAAGCCAAGATACATAGCTTTAATATGTGAATGGAAAGTCTTTAGATATATATACATATATATATATATATTTATTTAAGCACCTTGATTACAAACATGATTGTGGTTGGGTTTCAAAGTCTAGAAGCCAGAGATATAAACTAGGAATTTTTATCTTTAACTATTTACATCCTTCAAAAAAGTTTCCTTCAGAGAATAAGGAGTAGTAACAGGGTATCAGGATCCAAGGATGAGACTCTAAAACATAGAATAGAGGGGAAGGAGTGTTGGCCTGGAGGGGTAAGGCATCTGCCTTGCCAGCGCTAGCCTAGGACTGATAGCTGCTCAATCCCCCACCGTCCCATATGGTCCCTCAAGCCAGGAGCAATTTCTGAGCGCATAGCCAGGAGTAACCCCTGAGCATCACTGGGTGTGGCCAAAAGAAAAAAAACAAAATAGAAAAAAATATATATATATTTATATATATATACAATGGAGTATTGTTAGCAATAAGAAAAAAATTACTGCAACTTGAATAAAACTTGTTTGATAAGTCAAATAAATCAGAGCTTAAACCCAACTACAAATATGTTTGTAATCATAGTGCTTAAAAAAAGAAAAATATATTATTTAAAAATACTAGATTAATTAATTTATTTATCTGTGACATATAGAAAAGATAAAAATAGTAAATATTAAATTAAGGCATACTCTCAGCTTATAATTGCAAAAATGAGGTTAATCGTCAGGGAGAGATAGCCTGGCAGTAATATAAGGACAGTAGTGAAGGATCTTGGGCAAATTGGTGGTGATTAAAGTTCAGTGATAATGTAAATCTAAACATTACCATAAAAATTAGGGGCTGGTGAGGTGCGCTAGAGGTAAGGTGTCTGCCTTGCAAGCGCTAGCCACTGCGGTTCTATCCCCCGGCATCCCATATGCCCCCCCTAAGCCAGGGGCAATTTCTGAGCGCTTATCCAGGAATAACCCCTGAGCATCAAATGGGTGTGGCCCCCCCAAAAAATAACCAAAAAATATTAATGCCATTGTAGCCATATTATACAAATCACAATTAAAAATATTTTTTAAAAAATTTTAAATAAAATTGAGTGAAGAGCTGGTGAGAGTGTACAGTAGGTAAGATAATTTGACTTGTACATCACCAATCTGTTCAACCCCAGCACCCCATATAGTCTCTGAGTCCTTGCCAGGAGTGATCTCTGAAAACAGAGTCAGGATAAAAGCCTGAAAACTGTCAAAAATGGTCCGAAAACTAAAATAGATTAAAAAAATAAAATAAAGGTGAATTACGACTTCAGTGTCACATGAACTCAAGTATCTTGGAGTCAGCATAAGTAAAAACATGAAGGATCTATGCAAAGAAAACTACAAAACCCTGCTTCAAGAAATAAGAGAGGACACAAGAAAATGCAGACACAGACCCTGATCATGGACTGGGAGGATTAATATCATTAAAATGTCAATACTCCCCAAAGCATTGTACAGATTTAATACAACTCCTCTAAGAATATCCATGATATTCTTCAAAGAAGTAGAACACTCCTGAAATTCATTTGAAACAATAAGCACTCACGAATAGCTAGAGCAATCCTTGGTAAACCCTGAGGCTTCTGGGGCTGGCAGACAGTAGGGGACCTTCCTTTGTCTCCCCCCCCCCGCCCCCCCCCCCCGTATCTCTGTGCCCCTGGGACGGGATAGGAACTACAGATGGGAGGGGCTTCAGGTAAAGGCCTGGAGGGGGCGGAGCTCCGCTGACTTCCACATAGGGGAGGAGGACAAGGGAGCCAGGCTCAACAGCGCCATCCACCATTGTGGCCAGGTGCGGTACTGCACTGGCTGGCAACAAGAGGAGGCAGCAACTAATCAGGCTCCACTAGAGGGCACTCTAGAGGCCAAACTTCAGCCAGCCCACCCAACAGTCCCACCCAGAGCTGCAATCCTGAGAAGGGACCCAGCCCCACACCACAGGGAGCAAAAGTAGGCCGAAATCGGAAGGCACTGCTCTCCAAGCCACAATAACAAATGCAATAAAACATGGGTAGACTGAGGAGGACCCTAACAGCTGGAGATACAGAGAGAGCTCCTACTAAGTTCCCAAGTCCACCAAAACGCACAGATCTAAGAGATGAAGATTTAAAAGCAGCCATGAGAAAGGAAATGCAAGCCCTGGTACAGGAAATGAGAGAATCACTAGCCACTGAGTACAAGAAATCCATGGAGGAACAAAGGAACAAATTAGCAAATTAAAGTACATCTGATACAGAATATGAGAGACTCCAAACAAAAGCAATTAAAGGAATTAACAGACACCGTAAAAAGCCAGACAAGCAGAATCACAGAGATGGAGAAACACATAGTAGTACTTGAAGGAAAACTGTAAACCAAAAATGACCAGGAAACCAACAAGGAATTAAGAGGCAAGGCACTGGAAGGAAAAGTCCAGTACTTAATGAACAAAGACAAAAGAAGTAATCTAAGAATTGTAGGTATACCAGAAGGGGAGGAAACAGGGAAAATGGAAAAACAAGTAGTTGGGGAAATAATGGCAGAAAACTTTCCCACCCTTTGGAAAGAAGACTCCGTGCAAATCCAGGAAATGAAGAGTCCCTAATAAAATAGACCCTAATAAACCAAGACATATAATAATCTAAATGACAAAGAGAGAGAGAGAGTGAGAGAGAGAGAGATGAAATTCTTAAAGCAATAAGGGAAAAAAGGAACCTCAAGTACAAAGGAAGGGACATACGAATCAAACCAGATCTCCCATTTGAAACAATTCAAGCAAGAAGACAGTGGAATAAAATATTTAAATGACTGAATGAAAGAAATTTTCAGCGTAGGGTACAATACCCAGCAAAACTCTCATTCATATGGGATGGTAGCCTAAAAACATTCTAAACAAAAACGATCTTGCATTATTTGTGCAAAGAAAACCAATTCTAAATGACCTACTCAGAGACGAACTATACAATCCAAACCCCCAATTATAACAACAACCACCCTACAGAACACAACAGCACAACAGCCCTCTCTCTCAATAATCTCCCTAAATGTTAACAGACTAAACTCTCCCATTAAAAGACACATAGTAGAGAACTGGACTAGAACACATAAACTGGACTTCTGCTGCCCAAAATAAATACATTTACAAGTACAGGACAGGCATAGGCTTAGAATAAAAGGATGTAAATCAATTTTTCAGGCTAATGGAAAACAAAAAAAAGCAGGGGCAGCCATTCTTATATCAGACCAAATTCCATTCAACCTCAAGAAAGTGATCAGAGACAAAAAGGGTCATTATATACTAATCAAGGGTACACTAGATCAAGAGGTACTAACCCTGATCAATATTTATGCACCTAATGTAGACTCAGCAAAATATGTGAGGCAGTTGCTCACTAACCTGGAAAAACACATGAAGGGAAACACATTTCCCTTAGTAGGAGACCTTAATACTCCACTATCACCACTGGACAGATCCACCAAACAGAAAAATAGCAAAGAAATAAGAGCCCAGGGTTAATAGACTTATATAGGGCCCTCCACCCCCAGAAAACAGAATACATATTCTTCTCAAGCCCTCATGGAACCTTCTCCAGAATAGACCATGTATTAGGATACAAATCTAACCTATATAAGACCACAAGTGTAAGGATCATTAGAAGCACCCTATCAGATCACTATGCAACAGAGGTCAAAATTGACTGCAAGAAGAAGCAATGGAGAAAAACTAGTACCTGGAGATAACAGCATGCTGCTCAATAGCAGCTGGATCAAAGAGCAACTCAAGGAAGAAATAAAAAGATTCCTTGAGACAAACGATAATGAAGAGACAACTTTTTTTTGTGGGACACAGCAAAAGCAGTAATTATGGGGAAACTCATAGCAATATAGGCCTATATCAAGAAAGAGGAAAGTGACAAAATCAACTGTTTAAAGGATCATCTCAAGGAATTGGAACAACAGCAGCAAAGAAATCCAACCACAACCAGAAGGCAAGAAATAATAAAAACCAGAGCAGAAATAAACAACATAGAAACTAAGAAAAAATCAATCAATGAGACCGGGAGTTGGTTTTTCAAAAAAATAAACAAGATAGACAAACCACTGGCAAAACTCACCAAAAAAAGAGGGAAAACACCCAAATCAGTAGGATCACAAATGAAAGGGGAGAGATTACAACAGAACCCCAAGAAATACAACATATAATGATATCATGTTATGAACAACTATACTCAGTTAGGCTGAAGAACCCAGTAGAAATCAACAGATTCCTGGAAAAATATCATCTTCCGAGACTGGAAAAGGAAAGCCTAGAAAGCCTAAACAGACCAATCACTTCAGAGGAAATTGAAGATGTAATTAAGAAACTGCCTAAGAATAAAAGTCCAGGCCCAGATGGATTTACAGGTGAATTCTATCAAACATTCCGAGAAGACCTACTACCACTTTTCCATAGGCTCTTCCAAACCATAGAAAAAATAGGAATTCTCCCCAACTCCTTTTATAAGGCTAATATCACACTCATCCTCAAAGATGGCAAAGACACCACCAAGAACGAAAACTACAGACGACTCTCACTAATGAACATAGATGCAAAGATACTCAACAAAATCTTAGCAAACTGAATCCAGCACTTCATCAAAACGATCATACACATACATCTCTTTCTTTTTGCACTCTGGCATGATTTGAATTCAGAACCAAGACTACTGTGTGGTGCTTCTCTTTATTGCTGTAGGGCTCACTGGATATTTAATTTGACATTTATATTTGCATTGTTATGGTGTTTCAATTACCTTTTTCATGTCCTCTCTCAAACTGAGGCTGATAGCCACTAGAAGGACTCCGCTCATTTTCAGCATATTTTTTAATTTATTTAATTTTTTTTGCTTAATCTTTACCCCCATTTTATTACCTTTCTTTCCCTTAAACAAAACCACATAACTTGATTTATCTAGGTTAGCCTCTCAAAAGGGAGGGCACCAGGACCAAACAGATGTATGATCACTGATAGTAAGCTAGACAAAAAGAGGACCACCTACTCTAGCAGCCTGGGGGGTAATGGTGGGGGATATAGGTTGCAGAAATGGAACAGGAAAGGAGGGAGGACAAATTTAGTGGTGGGTATTCCCCTGATTCAATGTTAATACTAATGTGAAAGATATGTAAGTCACTATGATCAAAATTTTAAAAAATGCAAAAAAAAAAAAAAAAAGAATGGGGGGAGATCACTTCCCCCAACTTCAAATTATATTATAAAGCTATAGTCATTAAAACAGCATGGTATTAAAATAAAGACAGACCCTCATCAGTAAAATAGACTTGAGTATTCAGAGAATGTTCCCCAGACATACAATCAGTTAATCTTTGATAAAGAGGCAAGAAATATAAAATGGAGAAAGAAAAGTCTCTTCAACAAGTGTTGCTAGCATAACTTGTCAGCCACTTGAAAAAAAGGAAAGCCAGGCCTCCATCTAATACGAAGCACAAAGGGCAAATCCAAATGGATTAAAGATCTTGATATTCTACCCTAAACCATAAGGTATATTGAACAACACATAGGTAAAATACTCATGACATTGAAACTAAAGCATCTTCAAGGAGGAAACAACACTCTCCAAACAAATGGAAGCAGAAATATACAAATAGGAGGACTATATTAAACTGAGAAGCTTCTGCACCTCAAAGACAATAGTTACTAGGATACAAAAGTCACCCACAGAAAGGGAGAAACTATCCATTCAATACCCATCAGATAAGGGGCTAACCTCCAAGGTATACAAGGTACTGACATAACTTAACAACAACAACAACAACAACAACAAAATCTAGCCTCATCAAAAAATGGGGAGAATGGAACAGACAATTTCTCAAAAAAAAATACAAATGGCCAAAAGGCTCATGAAAAAATGCTCCACATCACTAATCATCAAGGAGATACAAATCAAAACAACAATGTGGTACCATCTCACACCACAGAGACTGCCATACATCACACACATACAAAAATCAAACAGTACTGATAGGGATGTCAGGAGAAAGGAACTCTCATTCACTGCTGGTAGAAATATCATTTAATCTAGCCTTTATGAAAAACAATATGGAGATTCTTCAAAAAACTGGAAATTGAACTCCCATATGATTCAGCTGTACCACTCCTAGGGATATACCCTAGGAATACAAAAACGCAATAAAAATCCTTTTATCACACCTATATTCATTGCAGCACTATTTACAATAGCCATAATCTGGAAACAACCAAGATGCCCTTGAACAAATGAATGGCTAAAGAAACCGTGATACATATACACAATGGAATATTATGCAGCTGTCAGGAAAGATGAAGTCACGACATTTTCCTATACATGGGTAGATATGAAAACTATTATGCTGAGTTAAATAAGTCAGAGGGAGAGAGAGAGACACAGAATAGCCTCACTCATTTCAGGGTTTTAAGAAAAATAATACATTATTGTAATAATGACCAGGGATGAGGGCCAAAAGGACTGGCTCATGAAATGAAACTCACCAGAAAGAGTGATAAGAAAAGTTAGAGAAATATCTACACTAACAACTACCATGACAATGTTAAAAAGTAAGAGAAGTAGAATCCTGTCACTATTACAGACAGGGGGTGGGGGAGAAAAGAGATGGGGGGTATTGGTGGTGGGAATATTGTACCAGTGAAAGGTTATTTTGTTTATGACTGAAACCCATCTATAATCATGTTTGTAATCACGGTGTTTAAATAAAGATATTATTAAAAATAAAGGTGAATTAAATTAAAATTTAAATTTAAATTAAATTTATTCTAATGGATGCCATAGCAATTATCAATAAGCAACTGCCCAGATTCACTGCTAATCTCACATAGATATAATCCAATCCATTAAAATTTATGGGTACACATCTGACACCACAGAGACTGGCACACATCACAAAGAACAAGAACAATAGCACTGGTGGAATATGGGGAAAAAGGGAACTCTCATTCACTGCTGGTGGAAATGCTGTCTCATCCAGCCCTTATGGAAAACATTATGGAGATTTCTCAAAAAACTTAAAATTGAGCTCCCATTTGGCCCAGCTATACCACTTATAGTGATATATAGTCTAGGAACACAAAAACGCAATACAAAAATCCCTTCCTCACACCTATATTCATCGCAGCACTTTTCACAATAGCCAGACTCTGGAAACAACCAAGATGCCCAAGGTGAATGGTTAAAGAAACTGTGGTACATATACACAATTGAATATTATGCAGCCATCAGGAGAGATGAAGTCATGAAATTTTCCTATACATGGATGTACAGGGAATATATTTTGCTGAATGGAATAAGTCAGAGGGAGAGAGTGAGATACAGAATAGTCTCATTCATCTATGTTTTTTTTTAAAAAATTAAAGACATTGAAATAATTTCCAGAGATGAGGGCCGGAAGGACCAGATCAAGATAAGATGGTAAGTGCAGTTAGAGAAATAACTACACTGAAAACTATCATAACAATGTCAGTGAGTGAGGGATGTAGAAAGTCTGTCTCAAATATGAGGGGGGGAGGTAGAGGAGGGAAGAGATGGGGACATTGATGATGGGAAGTTTGCACAGGTGAAGGGGGTGTTCTTGTTATGACTGAAACTCAACCTCAATTATGTTTGCAATCACGGTGTTTAAAAAAAATCACGGTGTTTAAAAAAATTATAAAAAAAATTATAAAAAAATTATAAAAAAAATTATATTCATTGCAGCACTATTTACCATAGCAAGACTCTGGAAACAACCAAGATGCCCCTCAACAGACGAATGGCTAAAGAAACTGTGGTACATATACACAATGGAATATTATGCAGCTGTCAGGAGAGATGAAGTCATGAAATTTTCCTATACATGGATGTACACGGAATCTATTATGCTGAGTGAAATAAGTCAGAGAGAGAGAGAAAAACGCAGAATGGTCTCACACATTTATGGGTTTTAAGAAAAATGAAAGACATTCTTGCAATAATAACTTTCAGACACAAAAGAGAAAAGAGCTGGAAGTTCCAGCTCACCTCAGGAAGCTCATCACAAAGAGTGATGAGTTTAGTTGGATAAATAACTACATTTTGAACTGTCCTAATAATGAGAATGTATGAGGGAAATTGAGAACCTGTTTAGAGTACAGGCGGGGGTCGGGTGGGGAGGAGGGAGACTTGGGACATTGGTGATGGGAATGTTGCACTGGTGATGGGTGGTGTTAAAAAGTAAGAAAAAAAAAAGAAAAAAAAAGCTTGTTTTTCAAAAAAAAAAAGAAGAGAAAAAAATTATAAAAAAAAATTCATGGGTGCATTGATCTTTGGACTGAAAACTCCATAGTCCCTTTAGAAGGGGACAGACTGAATTCCTTGTCCTGCAGAGATACCCTGGCAGCCACACAAACAGAATTAGTATGCACACACACACACACACACACACACACACACACACACACGAAGAAAAGAAGATGAAAGAAAAGTAATTGTTGATTGCATAATAAATATTCAAAATTTCAAAAAATCCCACTTAGTAGTTAGCAAAAACTTTTTTTCCCACTGGAAATCTTCAGCAGGATGATTGTTTTTTCAAATTCTGTTTCAACTCCTGGAACCTCAAGTTGTCAAGGGAATCAATATAAATCCCTTAGGTTACAAGTATAAATTTCCTAATTAAAAGGGACCCCAAAGGCAGACCTTGGATGCACAATCAGACTTGACTCAAATCTGCTTTAAGGCAAAGGGAACAAATCACCTGCATATCAGTTATGCACCATTGCAGTGTACACAAGAAGCAACAGAGGAAAGGTGAGAGATAAAATTTCTCAAAATCTTAAGAAATCATGTTCACAATTTTGGGAGGGAAATATGTGAGGGAACTCAGTTTGTCTGAGTGTTCCAATAAAAACATATCAGAAACAATTAAATGACCTTTAATGGATCAATCAAAATTATATTTTAATATATTACTTCTTGTATAATAACCATGTAATGGATGTGAATTCAAAATGGTGACCTGGTTCCAGCAAGTTGTAAATATGATTACTATGTTTCTAGATTCAGAGAAACATCTAGTCAAGATTTCTCTGATAACTGCCTCCACCTACTAGATGTTATCTTTTTTGAATAATTTTTTTAACTATTTAATAGCCAATTAACTCAAGAAAATAACTTGCACTGTTCTTCTCTTCTCAGCCCTCACTGAGTTGAGCTGAAAAAAAAATTTTTGTTGTTAGTTATAACTTTGGTAGCTATCCTGTTAATAAATTTGTAAAGAATCCTCATGAGTCAAAACAATTTTCTAGAACAAGAGCTCATGGTAGTAACTAGCAGTTTTCTATATTCTATCATGAAAATTCTTTTTACTGGCATCACATCTCTATAGGAATTGGCTTGCTAAGATGTACTAATAGCAAAGACACCTACTAGCAATGCTGAAGATGTGTTTTTCTTGCTATGATCAATTTCTTCTATTGATACTTCACAGTATTAACTGTGTAGAATTATATAAAAAACAGTATATATTACACATTTATCAGATAAAAAAATCCAAATAGAATACATGTTAATCTCATGTTTATATAAATAAGTCAGTATCTAGTAATTCTTCATGAAGTTTCCTAAAATAGATGAGTATATGTTTAAAATTATCAACACTCCTTTTCTCAAATTTATGTGTTGGGAAACTGGTTTCTGTTTCTGCTTCCTACAGGTGACCTCTTTCTCTTGGGTCTCCGGTTGGCTTACGTGTGTTTCAAGTTCACATCTGATGAGAAGTCTCTGACTAGGAAAGAAATTCTCTAAATGAAAATTGTATGCAAAGGATACAGTGACAAACACCTGGAACTTTCTAATATATGGGGACCATAAACACAAGTTGACAAATATCTGTCTCTAGTTAAGGCTACTATCAGGAGCATGTACTAGGATTAAAGGTTAGAAAATGTTACAAATTGCTAAAAAGAAACATAATCATTTTTAATCACTTTATGAAAATATAAGTATTTTTATAATATAGTGAGAGAACTTATAGATCTGTTTCTATAATACCAACATAGATGCTAATTTCCTTAAAACCTTAATATGAAAAATGAATCATCTCATATTCATCTTTGCAAGTAGTAGTTTCTTATCAAAAAATTTGAGGGTAAAAAACACCTCAGAAGGCAGTAAATCTAAATGTGAGTCTTTGCCATGAAATTCCATTCAAATTAAAAGCAAATGAAGCTATAAGGTTCTTTTTTTCCTTTCCAGGAATCTCAAATATTTCATTTCCTTCTAAGTTCTTCTCATTCCTTTCTCTAGATTTTCAACGAACATGAAACTTGAAAATAACACTCAAGTGACTGAATTCATCCTCCTAGGATTTGTTAACCAGCACAAATATCGCTATGTCCTCTTCACTTTATTTCTAATCATCTATATGACTGCCCTGGTGGGTAATATTGGAATGATCTTACTCATCAGGACTGATACCAGACTCCAGACACCTATGTACTTTTTCCTACAACACTTGGCCTTTGCAGATCTCTGTTAAACCTCTGCTATCACTCCCAAAACAGTGCATAATTTCTTAGCAGAGAATAAAGCTATATCATTCGGGGGCTGTACTGCACAGTTATTTGTTTATGCAATGTTTGTAACTGTTGATTGCTTTGACCTGTCTGCTATGGCAGTGGACCGCTATGTAGCCATCTGTCATCCACTTCGCTATTCCACAATCATGTCTCAAAGAGTCTGCATACTAATGGTAGTTGGTTTGTATATAATCAGTATAATAAATGCTTCTGTGCACACAGGGTTTGCATTTTCATTGTCCTTCTGTAGGTCGAATGTCATCAATCACTTTTTCTGTGATGGCCCCCCAATTCTTGCCCTTTCATGCTCCAGTATTGAACTCAATATTCTGCTACTGTTTGTGTTTGTGAGCTTTAACTTGTCTTTCACTGTGTTGGTGGTCATTATATCCTACATCTATATCCTGGTTGCCATCTTGAAGATTTCTTCGGCAGAAGGGAGGAAAAAAGCCTTCTCCACCTGTGGCTCCCACCTGACCACTGTCATCATGTTCTATGTAACTCTTTTTTATATGTACTTTCAGCCTCGCTCTGATGCTTATCACGAGAATATGAAAGTGGCCTCTGTATTTTATGGCGTTGTGATACCCATGCTGAACCCCCTGATCTACAGTTTGAGGAATAAGGAGGTAAAAGAAGCAATAAAGTTGCTGGGGAAAAATATTTTTAAATGAGACCCAAATTGTTAAAAAAAAATTACATGCATTAAATCAGCCTATAAAGTTTATTTAAACACATATTTCTGAACAGTAACATTTTAAATTGATGCTACCTCATTCATGTATTAAAAGGTGATAAATAAAGTAACATGTCACTAAATAATGGTCTCTTTAACATAATTTGAAAACACTTATAATATATAGAATTATAAATTATAAATTTGTCAAATATTAAAACATTAAAAAGTATAATCTTTCTAAAATATATTTCATAAATACTTTAAATGTATTTTTTTTTGGTTTTTGGGTCACACCCAGCAGTGCTCAGGGGTTACTCCTGGCTTCATGCTCAGAAATTGCTCCTGGCAGGCACGGGGTACCATATGGGATGCCGGGATTCGAACTACGGTTCTGCATGCAAGGCAAATGCCTTACCTCCATTCTATCTCTCCGGCCTCTAAATGTACCTTGATTTAAAAATAACCACTTTATCAAAATTGAAAATCTTTTTTATTATTCAAGGCAGTTGTCTAAATTATCACCAAAGAGGCTCTTAACATAGTCTGCTCTAAATTACAGATAAACCTGAAAATGACATATATGAATTGCTTTGAAAACTACTAATGATTCAAGCTATAGTTTCTACTTACTTCATTTATATTATTCACATTCTTAAGCACCCCCATATAAACACATTTATTTTCTATATTTTATAAAGTCATTCATAACTGAGTCTCAGTCATACAATTTTCCAACAACACTCCCTTCACCATTTCACATTTCCTGCCACCAATGTGTCTAATTTCCCTCCTGCTCTACTCTTAGCCCCAACTGCCTCTATAGCAGATATTTTTCCTCTCACTTTCTCTCTCTGCACTCATCTTTTTTTAGGGGGCACTGATGTTTGCAATATAAATCCTGGAGATGTATCATGCATATCTCTCTATCTCCTTTAAGCCTCTTGTTCTTAGCCAGAATGATTATTTCCAACTATCACTGTCACAGTGGCCCCTTCTTTTTTTTTTTTTTTTTGGTTTTTGGGCCACACCCGGCGGTGCTCAGGGGTTACTCCTGGCTGTCTGCTCAGAAATAGCTCCTGGCAGGCACAGGGGACCATATGGGACACTGGGATTCGAACCAACCACCTTTGGTCCTGGATCGGCTGCTTGCAAGGCAAACGCCACTGTGCTATCTCTCCAGGCCCACAGTGGCCCCTTCTATACCCTTACTACACTCCCTGCTATTTATGGCAAACTTCCTATCATAGATTGATCTTCTTGGCCCTCATCTCTATTGTCTTTGGATATTATTACAATATTATCCCTTTTTAAATATTCCACAAATGAATGCAATAATTCTATGTCTATTCCTTTTCTTCTGACTCATTTTGCTTAGCATAATACGCTTCTTATCCATCTAGGTATAAGAAAATTTCATGACTCATTTTTTTCTAAGAGCTGTATATTATTACATTGTGTAAATGTGCCACAGTTTCTTTATCCACTTACCTGGACACTTGAGTTGTTTTCAAATTCTGATTAATGTGAATAGTGCTGTAGTGAATATAGTACAAGGGGCTTTTCTACATTGTATTTTTGGGCCCCCTAGGTTGTAGTCTTAGGAATGGTTGCTGAATCCTTTGGTAAATCTGCTATAAATCATAAGGATGCTCCTTTGCATGTGATTCCTTCTTTGATCTTGCTGTTTTCAGTATCTCTATCTATGTCTTTCACCAAGTTAGCCAAGATCTTACAAAGTAACTGAGCTATTCTTGAGGTGGGAAAGAAAATAAAAGGTGGGGTCTTTCCTTCCTGAGGCCAGGAGTTTCTGCCAACATGGGTTTTGGCAGACCTCGGCCATGCCAAATGTCTTTTTGACCAGACCTAGGAAGGGTGCGGGTCTTGGGTCATCCAGCACCCTACTACCTCCTTCCTCCGGAACTCCAGGGCTTCCCCTGGGCCACAGGCCTGGACAAGCCAACGAGGTGGGTCCCTTGGAGGAGTTTAAAGGATACCCTATGCTTTCCCCATTTCCCACCCAGCTCTGGAGGGAGGGTTTCGGTGGGGGCTTGGATCTTCCCACCTTCCAGCTCTTGAAGGATCTCTTTCCTTCCTGGGGGCAGGGAGTTTCTGCCAGCTGGGTTTTGCCAGACCATAGCCATGCCAAAGGTCTTTTTGACCAGGCCTAGGAAGGGTGCGGGTCTTGGGTCACCCCAGCACCCTACTACCTCCTTCCTCCGGAACTCCAGGGCTTCCCCTGGGCCACAGGCCTGGACAAGCCAACGAGGTGGGTCCCTTGGAGGAGTTTAAAGGATACCCTATGCTTTCCCCATTTCCCACCCAGCTCTGGAGGGAGGGTTTCGGTGGGGGCTTGGATCTTCCCACCTTCCAGCTCTTGAAGGATCTCTTTCCTTCCTGGGGGCAGGGAGTTTCTGCCAGCTGGGTTTTGCCAGACCATAGCCATGCCAAAGGTCTTTTTGACCAGGCCTAGGAAGGGTGCGGGTCTTGGGTCACCCCAGCACCCTACTATCTTCTTCCTCCGGAACTCCAGGGCTTCCCCTGGGCCACAGGCCTGGGGAAACCAGCGAGGTGGGTCCCTTGGAGGAGCGTAAAGGATACCTAGGCTTTCGTTATTTCCCACCCAGCTCCGGAGGTCAAGTCCTAGGCAAATTTCCTTACAAACCTATCTATTTTGAAACCACGCGGGAACATATAGACAAATATTTGGATATCATTGTGTTTAATCTTTTTGTCCTATTCAGAACGCTATCCAGAAGCTCATATTATTCCTTTATTCCCTCACTCCCAACTCCTATTACCCATCATTTAACCATTTTTTGTACTAATGATTTTTGTTTTGGCCAAGGGGGAGTACATATCTTTCATAGTAATGTTTCGGGGGGGAGTCCAAAGCTTCAGCAGGCAACACGAGGAAGACATGGCTCCATGTGGTAGGCTTTTTGGCTAAGCTAAGAGGAAGATGCAGTCTCGGCTGTCCCCACAGCCTTCTCTCTCCTTCCTCCCAGTCCCCAGGGTTACCTCTGTCCACCTACCCAGGTTCTCAGCAAGTGGGTTCTGGCGAGGAGCAGTTTAATGGAGACCTCAGGCTTCCCCGTTTCTTCAGGAGGCTGGAAGGGGACCCGTGAACTTCCACTTCCAGCAATTGGGAAGCAAACGCTTCTTGGGGAGTCAGACACTTCAGCAGGCAACACGGGGATAACACGGCTTCATGCACTCTTCACTTGGCCAAATACAAACCAAAGTGGTGTCTCGAAAACAACACCCTCCCTAGACTATTTCTAAAACATAAAAGGGACACATGTATCTCCTTTGTATATCTCAGATGTATTCCCTTAACATCTAGAACTCTTTCCTAATATCCTCAAATAGTGACCATCTTGCCCAGTAGTTTTGTTATTTGATTGTTTGTATGCTTTTCCTCCTTTGCAATCTGTTTTATAAGTAATACTGGCAGAAGAGTATCTCTGTATAGAATTCGTGTTTGAACCAAGTTACAGGGAATGTTGGACTTTATTAATTGGCCCCAGATGCACCAATATCTTGTGGCATTGTTACTCTTTTGCATAGGCACATTAAAATGGGAAAATAATACATATGCAAACAAGTTCTTATCTAATAGAGATGGGAATACAAATTTGGTAATGCAGTTAGGCCTTATACCCTGAACATTGGCATAATGATTTGGCATAGGCCTCAGAAGAATGAGCATCCCCCATACACAACTGAACAATGGATACTATCTATGGAAACAACCACAATTATCTGTAACATTACCAGGATCCAACCCTCTACCAGGAATACCAGGAATACCATCTGGCATTGACTTACTCCAAAGAGTGCTCTCAACACCCAGACAACTCAGCAACAGCCTTCTTGCAGGTCAGATCGCTCAGCATCTAATGGTGAGCTAAAACTAGAGGATGCTCCACATCAGCCTGACTTCGATGAAAAAAATGTATAGAATCCAAAATCTTTAAATATAGGAACCTGATACCAACAACAGCTAAAGTGTGACAAAGTTTCACCGGGACCATGGAGAATGACTCGGGTTGGACAGACTGGTATGCCTGGAACCCAGAGTCAGTTTTATGTCAATAAAACTTGAGGGTGAGGTCTTGTAATCAGGCCAAGGTTGTTTTTTTTTCCGTTTTCCCCATATATTTCTGGGCCTATGCAAACAATGGCGATTGCCACTGTCACACCTTTACTATTTTTTTTTAACTTTTATCCTTTATGAAAAAAAATTTATTGAACTCAAAAACAAATAACTGTAGTAGAATGCCTTTCTCGAATACAGGCAGGGGATGGGAAGGGGGGAGGGGGTATTGGGAGGGGATAATGTTACACTAGTGAAGGGAGGTGTTCTGTTTGTGACTGTAACCCAACTATAATCATGTTACATAAATAAAAATATATATTAAAAAAGAAAATACAAGGTGGGGACACACACAAAGCCTTTTACCAAAGATGTCCTACAGGCCAGTATATGAAGAAATAAGGCACAAGAGTTTGAGATTTTGAGAGTTTGAGAGTTTGAGTTTTAAGATTTTACTCCAAATACACAGTTCTATCAATGAGATAGCTTGCCATATTTGAAGATAATTTTTGTTCTCTTGATCTAGGGATATATGTGACTACAGTGGCCTCCATTCCCACTTAGCATGAGGTGTTATCCCTAGCACTCTGGTAGATAGACCATGATGTAACTAACATGTAGGAAAGAATGAGCAATCACAAGTCATAATTTATTAAACAAAGAAAGTTGGATTTCCTCAACTATAAGGCAAATACACTCCTAAGGTAACAGGCCACATGATAAGAAATGTTGATCTTCAATTAAATAGCACATATTTCTATATGTATTGGTTTAAGCAGCAAACTCATGGAGACTAGTTTTCTCCTCTCAAAAGAATAAAATATTTTCATTCAAGTAACCTTTAACCAAACAGCATACATAATATCTTATTTAAGATATTTCTATAAAGAAAACCCTTATAAAAGGAAATATTTGTCTAGAGGTTTATAATGGCTGACTATCGTAAATTTTGAGGGGGAAAATTAGATCAGAGGATCAGCATTTTTTTCTTCAAATGAATTAAATTAGTCAAAGTGGTTATGTAAATATATTCAAAGAAAAATATTTATTGCAATAGGGGAAATTTCTCTGGAAGTAAAGTTTAGTTCACTTCTATTTAGATAACTATATTTTACTGATTATGGAGAAAATTCAATTCCAGTGGTCCTCAAACTATGGCCCACGGGCAACATATTGTATTTGTATCTGTTTTGTTTCTTCATTGCAAAATAAGGTATATGCAGTGTGCATAAGAATTCATTCATAAGTTTTGTTTTTACTATAGTCAGACCCTCCAATGGTCTGAGGGACAGTGAACTGGCGCCCTGTTTAAAAAGTTTGAGGACCCCTGTTATAGACCTACACAGTTTCTTAGATGCCTTAAAAATAAGCTCAATCTAATTCATAACCAAAAAAAAAACAAAACATTTTAAGCAGTGTAATATAACAAAGTAATGAGGGAAAACAGTTTCTAAAGGCAGTACCATGAAAATAACATTGATTCCCTTAGGAAAATTTAATGATCTTTAGCAAAGTGTAACTATTGAACATTGTTATTTTTAATTTCATTTCAACCCTAGACTTTCCATTCTCGTGGGAGCAAGTATTTCTACCTTAGGTGCCATGTATAAACACCCCAATTATTCACACAGAACTTCCACACTTGGAAATCAGCCTGCATCAGAAAGAAAATCTGGAGGCAACCCTGGTGTGAGACAAACCATAGTGAGGTTTGATTAAACTTTGGCACTACAAAGGTCTAAAGTTCTAGTATGTTTCATTTCAAGACTAGAAATACTTTAATAACCTGGAGTGATGAAAGTGAATTGAATAAATGTATAGAAGAATGTGAATGGCTGAAGACTGAGAATTGTATGAATGAATAAATGAACTGTGAGTGATTAAGTGATAAAAGGAGGTTGGAAGAGAGAGAATAAATATACAATCTGTAATTGTCATCAAGACTGATTTTTTTTCCCCACTCACTAATGAATGCTTCGCCCTGGCTTGGAAATTATGTATGGATTTCAATTCTCTTAAATTTCACATTGCTACAAAGCTGAATTTGTTTTTGTTGACTTCTTTCTTCTCAAAAAATTCAAATTATTTTTTTAAAAAAGGTGGAGACGTTTATGTTGTATGTAGTCTCTTGCACCCCCAGGGTTTAAGAATAGCCTTTAAAACTTTGACATAAATTCTTCCTCCATTTTTTCGAGATTACAAACAACTTATAGAGAAAGAAAATAAGATTTTTTGAAAAGTATCCACATTCAGGCACTTACTACAGTTTGGACATATTTTCTTTGACAATATTATATGAGCACCTGTCCATAAGAGTGAACATTGGCTATAGTTTTCTAGACCATAATATAATGATGCATAATATGAGCTGGTTTTATTTATTTAACCCTCTTTCCAAATGTTTGTTCCCTAGTTTCAAAGATTTCATTGTATAAACTCCCAAAGTGTAATGCACAACATTTTCTTGTAAGCAGTTTCATGATCTTTACTGTAGAAGACAGACTGGTGTGGCAAGTGGTACAACCCTTGTCTCTATGAAATGATGTAACTAGAATGCAAACCACATCTGCCTATTTGCTTTACACTATCCACTGTATATGTTGAATATAAATTCATCCTCAGAATCACAAGGGCATCATTTAACGTGGGCATGTTCAAAACACTCAGCATCTTTTGGGAAGGTGTGTATGTGTGGTCCTCACTAATGATTTAAGTTAACTTAAAAAATATCCCAAATAATGTCATATTGTCGAACTCAAAATGATTCCTCTGATGTGATGCATGCCATTGCCTTATCATTTTCCTAGTAGAAGATCCATAACCAACACTAATTTCCTAAGTCTCTAACCCAATCAGTGAAAGTCTCCATGACAGCTACATTATATTTGACACCAAATTTACCTGACAAGGCAACATATAATAGCTGATTAACTTGAATTCTCACTAAACTGAAGAAAACATTGCCTTAATATTTATTTCATCAGTGCTCCATGCATATAAGAATCAGTTATGCACCACAGGCTTAGTTTGCTCTATTTCTTTCTGCAGAAGTCATGTTCTTTACTCAAACTACTGTGTCTACTGTGGGAACATGACTATGACCTCCAAATAATGTCAACTGATGCACGTTTTATATCATGAAGAATCTCTGTTCTAGTCAGCAAAATAATTACATTATGAAATTTATTTAAAATAATTAAAATTCACTCAAGCATGCACCACCTAGTTCCAGTGTTTTCTCTTAATTAATCAGCAATCCATTTGACAGCTTATTCTATCTTTCTCACCTTTTCTTTTATTCTCTGATTCTGTCTCTGTCTCTCTGTCTCTGTCTGTCTCTCCTTTTAGAGTTTGTTTCCTACCAATGGCCTCTTGGTATTCCACTTAGCAGGTAAACACACAATGTAAACATTTTTGTGACTCACACATGGAAAGAGATCATTTAGATTTGTGAAGTTATGCCCTTGATTAAAGTTACAGGAGAAGGGTGAAGTTACAAAACCACTGAGACTTTCAAATATGAAATCAAGTATGAAGCATGAACACAATTTGGTAAATTTCTTATTCTAGTTCATGCTATTATCAGGAGATTGTATCAGAATTAAATAATAAATGTCAAATAATATAATCAATTGCTAAATGATAAAGAACTTTTTCAAAATTACTTTATAAAAATATTATTACTTCCGTTACATGGTAAAATGTGTGCTTGCTAATGTATGTTTCTTATCAATTTAGATTTTACAAGACATTTATGCTAAAATGATTACATAATTCAGTGGAAGTTTAGCAGTTACTTATCCAAAAGAATAAACAAAACACTTGAAAATGCAGTAAATCTGGTTGTGAATTTTTGTCATGAAAATTCAATTTAAATTAAAAGCAAATAAATCTAAGAGCTTTTCCTTTTCCAGGAATCTCAAATATTTCACTTCTTTTCTAGGTTCTTCTCATCCCTTTCTCTAGATTTTCAACAGACATGAAACTTGAAAATAAAACTGAAGTGACTGAATTCATCCTCCTCGGATTTAGTTCCCAACACAAATATCGCCATGTCCTCTTCATTTTATTTCTAATTATCTATGTGACATCCATGGTAGGTAACATTGGAATGATCTCACTTATCAGGACTGATTCCAGACTTCAAACACCTATGTATTTTTTCCTACAACATTTGGCCTTTGTGGATATTTGTTATACCTCTGCTATCACTCCCAAAATGCTGCACAACTTCATAGCAGACAATACAACTGTATCATTCAGGGGCTGTATTATACAATTATTAGTTTATGCTATGTTTGCAACTGACGATTGCTACCTCCTGGCTGCTATGGCAGTAGATCGCTATGTAGCCATCTGTCACCCACTTCGCTATTCCATAATCATGTCTCAAAGAGTCTGCATACAATTAGTAGCAGGATCATATGTGGCAGGCTCAATAAATGCTTCTGTGCACACAGGGTTTACATTTTCATTGTCCTTCTGTAGGTCTAATACTATCAATCATTTTTTCTGTGATGTTCCTCCAATTCTTGCCCTTTCATGCTCTAGTATTGATATCAATATCATGCTACTTGTTGTGTTTGTGGGTTTTAACTTGTCTTTCACTGTGTTGGTTGTCATTGTATCCTATGTCTATATTCTGGCTGCTATCCTGAAGATTTCTTCTGCAGCCGGGAGGAAAAAAGCCTTTTCCACCTGTGCCTCCCACCTGACTGCTGTCATCATTTTCTATGGAACTCTCTCATACATGTACTTACAACCTCCCTCTGATACTTATCAAGAGAATATGAAAGTGGCCTCTGTGTTTTATGGCATTGTGATACCTATGTTGAATCCTTTGATATACAGTTTACGGAATAAGGAGGTAAAAGAAGCTATAAAATTGACATGTAAAGCTTTTCTAAATTGGATTCAATTTGTCAAAAACTGAACACCTCAAATAACCCTATGAAAATTATTTTTGACTATGCTTATTCTAACATTAACATTTTAAACTCATGCTTCCTGTGTAAGATCGTAGTGTGTAAAATAATGTAACTTCTCACTTATATATTTTTTCCTTTAACATAATATAATTTTGAAATACATTTATATGAGAATATAAATTTTTCAAATTAAGTGAAAATAAATTTATATCTTATAAAATATATTCTTCAAATATGTGCTTCAAAAATTTTAAAATATGTATTAAGCACAAAAGAACAATTTTTATTTATCAATATTAAAATGTTATGTCATTATTTTTATTATTCAAAGAAATTGCCTAAATTGCTTTAATATAGTCTACTCTGAGATATGCATGAACCAGAATATGAAATAGACTAAGTGTTTTGAAAAGCACTAAATCATCCTTTCTGACTACTATGGTCATATTACTTATATTTAGTGGGTGAGGGTGGATGTTTGGGTCATTTCCAATGGTGTGAAAGACTTTCTCATGACTCAATGTTCTCAAACTACTTCAGTCAGTTTTGAGAGACCAGAGGTGATACAAGGGATTACATCCAGTTGGCTATATACAAGGGAAGAAGCCTACATGCTGTACTATAGCTCCAGAAAACTATTTTTAATTTTTTTACATTTATTGTTTTCTTTTTCCCTTTTATTTTTAATTTTATTTATTTATTTATTTATTGGTTTTTGGGTCACACCCGGCAGTGCTCAGGAATTACTCCTGCCTGTCTGCTCAGAAATAGCTCTTGGCAGGCACGGGGGACCAGATGGGACACGGGGATTCGAACCAACCACCTTTGGTCCTGGATCAGCTGCTTGCAAGGCAAACGCTGCTGTGCTATCTCTCCGGGCCCTAATTTTATATTTTTAATATATTTAATTTAATCACCACTTGATACACAGTTGCAAAGTTGTTTATGACTGAGTTTTACTCATTCAATGTAAATACCGGTTTCCCACCACCAATGTCCCAAGTTCCCTTCAGTTCTGCCCCTTACCTACTCTGCTATCTGCTTCTATGGTAGATACTATTTTCTCTCAATCAATATCTTCTCCTTATTTTCCTCTTAGACACTGTTATTTGCAATATTATTATCAAAGTGGTTATTGATGTCCTTGATATATTTTTCTTGCCTAATTCCTATGACAAGTACTTCAAGCACTTCTTTAAATAGAAATGATTATAGTTGGCAACCTTGTTTTGTGCCAGATCTTATAAGAAAGATTCTTAGGTTTTACTCATTATATATAGTATAATATATATTATATAGTATACTGATTTATGTGTGACTTTGACTATTTTGAGGAAATTTCCTTCAATTCCTATACTGTTGAGAGTTTTTTATCAAGAATGGATGCTGCCATAAAAACAATTAGAGATGTAAATATGAATTGTATGGAGCCTGTAGGAGTTCCAATGGCAGTATACTTTAAGGGTAAAGAAACCCTGTATCTTTTAGTCCAAGGGAACTTCTTCTCCAATTTCCCCAATACTGTGCCTATGCAAAAGAGAGACAGGAGGAGGAGGAGGAGAAGAAGAGGAGGAAGAAGAAGAAGAAGAAGAAGAAGAAGAAGAAGAAGAAGAAGAAGAAGAAGAAGAAGAAGAAGAAGAGGAGGAAGAGGAAGAAGAAGAAGAAGAAGAAGAAGAAGAAGAGGAGGAGGAAGAGGAGGAAGAAGAAGAAGAAGAAGAAGAAGAAGAAGAAGAAGAAGAAGAAGAAGAAGAAGAAGAAGAAGAAGAAGAAGAAGAAGAAGAAGAAGAAGAAGAAGAAGAAGAAGAAGAAGAAGAAACAAACCTTTTAAAGTAGTTGCTGGTTTGGTGGTGTTTTGTTTTGTTTTGTTTTGTAGTATGGGTGTTTGTGGGTCTTTTGTCTTTTTTTTTTTTTTTGCTTGTTTTTCGTAGTGTTGGTTTTGGTTTTTGTTCTTTCTTTGCTAATTTTTTGTATTTTTGTTGTTACAACTTCGTTGTTTTTTTTTTCTTCTTCTTTTTCTCTTATTTTGTTTTGTTACCTTTTTCCCTTTTCTTCTTCTAAATTCTTTTTTTTTTTTTTTTTTTTTTTGGTTTCTTGTCAAACCCGTTTGACACTCAGGGGTTACTCATGGCTATGCACTCAGAAATTGCCCCTGGCTTGGAGGAACCATATGGGAAGTCACGGAATCGAACCAAGGTCCGTCCTAGGCTAGCACTTGCAAGACAGATGCCTTACCTCTAGTGCCACCTCTCCAGCCCCTTCTTCTAAATTCTTATTTATAACACCTGGACAATTCCTTCTAGTAGTTGTTTGTTTTGTTTTGGCTTGTTTTTTTTTGTTTTGGTTTGTTTTCTTCTTTCCCTTTTCATTTCTTATACTTTCAACAGAATCACATTACTGAAATAATCTTGCTCAGCCTCATATTTTGAAGGGGAAAAATGAATGGCACCATATAAACAGTCATATAAACATTTAGTGGAAATAAAAAATTGATCAGACTTGAACACCAAACTCAAAGTCAACGACAACAGAATAGATATCCAATCTATAAAAAGCTGTAAAAATGGGGACCAGTTACACTAGCATCCTGGGAATTAAAGGAGGAAGAAGTGGGACACATGCTGGGAAAAGGGATGGAGGGAGGACAATACTAGTGGTGGGAATTTCTTTTATTCATTATCACTATGTACCTTAAATATTACTGTGAAAGATTTGTAACTCACTTTGGCCACAATAAAAATAAAAAAAGAATGGGTGCTAATTTAGACAAATGATATCTCTGCTTTTATTGATATGATCATATAATTTTTATTTATATGATGTATTTTTTAATTAACTTATATGTATTACTAACTTGCATGCCCAGGAAGAATCCTACTTGCTCATAGTGTATTATCTATTTTATAGATTGTTGGGTTCTACTTGATATTAATTTTCTGTAGATTTTTGCATATTTGTGCCCATTAAATATATTGGCCTAGGGGCCTGTGAGATGGCGCTAGAGGTAAGGTGTCTGCCTTGCAAGTGCTAGCCAAGGAAGGACCGCAGTTCTATCCCCCAGCATCCCATATGGTCCCCCTAAGCCAGGGGCAATTTCTGAGCACTTAGCCAGGAGTAACCCCTGAGCATCATGGGTGTGGCCCAAAAAAACAAAAAAAAAGAAAAAAAGATATATTGGCCTATAATTCTGGTTGGTTGTGTGTGTGTGTGTTGTGTTTTGTGTGTGTATGTGTGTGTGGGGGGGGGGGGTGACCCTGATTGTTTTCACTATGTAAGTGATGTTAGCTTCTTCAAACTAATTGGGAGTGTATTGTTTCTTTAATTTGCTGGAAAAGCATAAAAAAAATAGCAGTAGGTTAAGTGTTGAATAAATAGTGAATATATCTGGCTCTGGGCTTTTTTGTTTGTTTTTAATAATAATTTTTATTTTGACCAAAGTGGATTACATATCTTTCACAGTAATATTTTAGGTACATATTAACATTGAATCAAGGCAATTCCCATCACCTAAGTTGTCCTCCCTCCACTCCCGTTTTCATCTTGCATCCCATATCCCCCAATCTCACCCCCCAGGCTGCTAGAATATGTGGTCCCCTCTGTGTCTATCTTACTACTTAGTGATCATACAACTGTTTGGTCTTGGTACCCGCCATTATTTCCACCTCTATTTGAGAGGCGGAACTAGATAGTTCAAGTTATGTGGTTTTCTTTGAAGAAAAGAAAAGCAATAAAATAGAGTAAAAATCAAATAAGCCAAAAATGGGCTGAGTCCTTCTGGAGGCTCTCAACCTCAGTTTGAGAGGGGAAAGGGAAAAAGGAATTGAAACAGCACAACAAAACAAAAGGAAATATCAAATAAAAAAATCTAGTGAGCACTGCAGCAATAAAGACAAGCATCACATAATAGCCACGGTCCTAAAATAAAAACATAACAGAGCGCAAAAAGAAAAAAAAATGGAGACAACTTCAATATCCACACCAAAACAAAGAAGTCAAAAATAAATAAATAGATAAATAAATAAAAAAGATTATTTTGTGCTTTATTTTTTTTCCTGTATAGGCACAGTAAACATTGGAGACATTAGAAAGGAAAGTCCCTTGACCTAAGTCGAGATACAGGGTTTCTCCACCTTTGAAGTATACTGTCATGGGAATAACTATAGACTCCTTGAATGTTCATTACTCTCCCCTCGATGCCTTTGTAGTGTATGGAAGACTTCTGCTCCATCATGGGTGATAAAATCAGACCTCTGTATCTAGAGATCTTGCTATCTGCACAGGTCAAGGAATAGAGCTTATGATGAAGTCTTTCTTTGTGGTTCTAGAAGTTCTGTTACTTCACTGTCGTTTTAATCCATCTTCTGTAGTTGGTGGTCTTGGTCATTGCGCTAATTCTAGGATGGAGCCTGGGGTAGAGTCTTTCATTATGTTTCCAAAAGACCCATTCAGTTGCAATGGTCTCAGTCAGACCTCTGGAATTAGAGATCTTGGTTGTTGTACAGATCATAGGCCAATCCTAGACAAGGGCTTTTTTTATTGGTCCCAGAATACATACTGTCGGAGCTTTTGTTTTTGAAAGACTTTTGATTATCATTTCAATTTCCTTATAGTGATGTCTATTCAGGTACACCAAATCATCTAGGTTCATCTTTGGGATGTTACAAGAATCCAAAAATTTATCCATTTTTTTAGTTTCTCTCATTTTATAGCATACAGAGTCTCATAATAATCTCCGATTATCTTTTGAATTTCTATAGTGTCTGTTGTGACACCTCCTTTCAATTCAAATTTGGCTTATTAGGTACTTTTTCTCTCTGTGTGAGTCTTGCTAGTGGTTTATTGTTCGTGTTCACTTTTTTTTTAAAGAACCAACTTCTGCTTTCATTATATTTTGGATTGCATATATGGTCTTAAGTTCATTAATTTCTGCACTAAGTTTCATTGGGGGGCCACATCCATTGACGCTCAGGAGTTACTCCTGGCTATGGGCTCAGAAATCGCTCCTGGCTGGGGAAGGGGGAAAAAATCACTCCTGGTTTGGGGGTACCATATGGGATGCTGGGGGATTGAACTGCAGTCCATCCTAAAGTAGCACTTGCAAGGCAGATGCCTTACCTCTAGCGCCACCACTCGGTTCCCAGTTTCTGCACTAGGTTTTAATAAATCCTACCCCTGCCTAGTTTTAGATTATTTTGTTGGTCATTTTTTTTATTTCTTATACTGTATAGTCAAGTTATTTATGTAGGTCCTTCTTATTGATGAATGCTGGAAAATCTATTAATTTTTGACTTAAAATAGTTCTTCCTGTGTTCCATAAATTGTATGGGGCCAGAGAGATAGCGTGGAGGTAGGGTGTTTGCCTTGCATGCAGAAGGACATTGCCGGGTGTGACATGCCCCCCCCCAATGTGATAGCTCATGTCCTCATTCTCTTTGGTTTCTAGGAATCTTTGATTTCCTTACTGACCTACTTGTTGTTCAGTAGTGAACTATTTACTTTACATGTGGTTCTCCATTTCTATTTGCAATTCACTTCTAATTTTAATAGAAGAAATGTCCTAAGAAGATAGTTGATAAAATTCCTATCTTCTTGATTTTATCTAGGTATGCTTTGTGGCCAGGCATGTGGTCTATCTTGGAGATTAACCCATGTTCATTGAATAAAAATGTGTATTTGGTGTTTAGGAATAAAAAGTATCTTATTTATTTATTAACACCTTTCTTCTACTTATTCCATCAAAGTCAGTATTTTCTTATTGATCTTTTTTTTTTTTTTTTTTTTTTTTTTTTTTGGTTTTTTGGGTCACACCCGTTTGACGCTCAGGGGTTACTCCTGGCTATGTGCTCAGAAATCACCCCTGGCATGGGGGGACCATATGGGACGCCGGGGGATTGAACCGCGGTCCTTCCTTGGCTAGCGCTTGCAAGGCAGACACCTTACCTCCAGCGCCACCTACCCGGCCCCTCTTATTGATCTTTAGCTGATTTATATAACAAGAAATGATAAAATGGTGCTGAAGTATTCAACTACTATTCTGCTTCTATTGATGTCTTCCTTCAAGTCTATTTGCATTTGTTGTAGGTCATGGTAACTCACTGGTTGCATATACTTAGAAGTCTTATTTCTTCCTAATGTTAGTATCCCAGAATCACAAAGAAATGACCTTCTCTGTCTCATGACATTTTTGAACCTGAGGTCTATATCACCTGATAATAGTATGGTCACCCCACCCCAGCATTTTTTATTTTATTTTTATAATTTTTATTTTGACCAAAGTGGATTACATGTCTTTCACAGTAATATTTTAGGTACATATTGACATTAAATCAGGGGACTTCCCACCACCAAAGCTGTCCTCCCTTCCCCCACATTCCCAGCATGCTCCCATATACCCCTTCCTCACCTCCCCAGGCTGCTAGTAGAAGTGGTCCCCTCTGTGTCTAGCTTATTGTAGATTGGGTATCGATTCTGTTGTCATTGGCTTTGGATTTGGTGCTTAAGTCCGATCATTTTCATTACTATTTAGTGATCATACAACTGTTTGGTCTTGGTACCCTCCATTATTTCCCTCTTAATTAGAGAGGTGAAACAAAATGGTTCAAGTTATGTGGTTTTGTTTGAAGAAAAGAAAAAAAATAAACGGGGTAAAAATCAAACAAGCAAAAATTAGACAAAGTCCTTCTAGAGGCTATAAATATTAATTTGAGAGAATAGAGGAAAAAAGGGAGAGAAACAACATCAACAACAAGAAAAATAAAAATAAAAATCACATGATCATATCAATAGACGCTGAGAAAGCATTTGATAAGGTCCAACACCCATTCTTGATTAAAAAAAAAAAACTCTCAGGAATATGGGAATGAAAGAAACCTTTCCCAATATAGTCAATGCCATCTACCAAAAGTCAATGGCAAATATTATCCTTAATGGAGAAAAACTAAAAGCCTTTCCTTTAAATTCTGGTACAAGACAAGGCTGTTCATTCTCATCACTTTTCTTCAACATAGTACTGAAAGTACTTGCTATAGTGATTAGGAAAAAAAAAAGATATCAAGGGCATCCAGATAGAAAAGGAAGAAGTCAAGCTCTCACTGTTTGCAGATGACATGATACTCTACTTATAAAACCCTAAAGACTCTATCAAAAAGCTTCTAGAAACAATAAATTCATATAGCAATGTGGCAGGCTACAAAATTAATACACAGAAATCAATGGCCTTTTTATACAACAATAATGATAGGGAAGAAATGGATGTTAAAAAATCCATTCACATTAGTGCCACACAAACTCAAATATCTTGGAGTCAACTTGACCAAAGATGTGAAGGACCTATTCAAAGAAAACTATAAAACCCTGCTCCAAGAAATAAGAGAGGACACACGGACATGGAAACACATACCCTGTTCATGGATTGGCAGGATTAACATCATTAAAATGGCAATACTCCCCAAAGCACTGTACAGATTTAATGCAATCCCTCTAAAGATACCCATGACATCTACAAAAAGAAAAATCAAATAAAAACTCCAAAAAGCACTACAGAAATAAAGACAACAGCCAAACAATAACCATGGTCCCGAAATAAAAACAAAACAAAGCACAAAAAATGAAAACAACAACAACAACACCACCAAAAACAAAACCAAAAAAATTATTTTGTGCTGCTTCCTTTTTTTATGCATAGGCAGAGTAAATATTGGGGAAATTAGAAAGGGAATTTCCTTGGTCTAAGAGATGGAGGGCTTCTCCACCCTTGAAGTATACTGTCATAGGAATAACTACAGACTTCATACATGTTCATTTACTCTCCCCTAGGTCCTTTTGTGGTATATGAGAAACTTCTGCCCTGTCATGGATGATAAAATAAGGCCTTTGTATCTAGAGATCTTGGTATCTGTACAGGTCAAAGAATGGAGCCTATGATGAAGTTTTTCTTTATGGATCTAGAAGTTCTGTTCCATTACTGTTGTTTTAATCAATCTTCTGTAGTTGGTGGTTTTAGTTTTTGAACTGATTCTAGGATGGAGCCTAGGATAGAGTCTTTCATTATGTTTCCAGAAGACCTGTTCAGTTGCAATTGTCTCAGTCAGACCTCTGGAATTAGAGATCTTGGTTGTTGTACAGATCGTAGGCCAAATCCTAGACTAGTGCTTTTTTATTGGTCCCAGGATATGTTCTGCCCAGTCATGGTTGTCACAGTCAGTCATCTGTAGATAGTGATCTTGGTTTTTGCATGAATCAAAGGATGACAAGTCTTCTAATTTCATCTTATCATTAGATGGTGAGGTAAGACAACCTGCTCTTAGATCAAGTTGTTGCCATTTTCTTATTGTCAGAATATCATATCAAAACAGGAGCATGTTTGTGTCAGAGCAGTATTGAAAATGTCCCAGAGGGAGTTTGTCTCCCTGGAGCTGTTACGAAGAACTGTGTCAGTTCTATGTCTGGGATCTAGGTTTGGAGTTGGACTGTCGCTGTCTAATCACCTAGAATCTAATTTGGGTCCACATGACATATGTTCAAGGTGCGAGAGGCCCTGTATTGTAAAAAAAAGTATGTGTTCTTATCCCTAGTAGAAAAGAGCTTATCTCTATACATAAAATTTCCTTTATTTTAGTATGCCTTTGCAGGAAGAAATGGTGCTATATTATATTGCTGGTTTATTTGGGGGTAGATGTGTCAGGCTCCATCCTCTCTGTGTGCTGATTCAGACCTGAGCTATTATCCCAGGAAAGACTTTTTATTGTAGGATTTTGTACGAAGGAGAACCAAAACAGGTGAAGTTAAGGAAGAGAAGAAAAGAGAAACATGACAAAAAATGTATATAGGGTCTGGAGGCTAACTCTAGCCAGCATGGGGTTTGGGGAGACGCTAGGCTGAAGGTCTTCTCCCTAGCTTGGGGGTGCTGAGAGCCTTGGAAGGCCCCCAGCCGTCCCCTCTTCTTCCCCCAACATCCAGGCTTTCCCTGGGTGACAGCCCAGGCGGACAGAAAAGGTGGGTGCCAGGAGGTCCCTCTTGAAGGGGCCCCCAAGTTTTCACTGCCCCTCCCCCAGCAAGCACTAGGTTGGGAAGGGCACAGGGAGGAGAGTGGGCAGATGTCTGGCTTCTGGTTCTCTACCAATTCCTTTCTTGATCATGAGGCTAGCTCAAGCCAGCATGGAGTTTCTGGAGACCCCAGAACAAAGGCCTTCTTCCTAGCTTGGCAGTTCTGGGAGACTTGGCAGGCCCACAGCCATCCCTCTTCTTCCCCCAGCCTCCAGGCCTTCCCTGAGTGTCAGCCCAGGCAACCAGAAAAGGTGGGTGCCGGGAGGTTCCTCTTGGAGGGGCCCCCAAGATTTCCCTGGCCCTCCCTCAGCACTAGGGTGGGAAGGGCTCAGGAAAAGGGAGAAGAGGTGTCTGTCTTCCAGTTTTCTACCAAATCCTTTATTGATCTGGAGGCTAGCTCAAACCAGCAATGGGTTTGGGGAGACCCCAAGCCGAAGGCCTTCTCAAAAGCTTGGGGGTGCTGGGAGTCTTGGCAGGCCCACAGCTGTCCCCTCTTCTTCCCCCGGTCACCAGGACTTCTCTGGGTGCCAGCCCAGGTGGCCAGAAAAGGTGAGTGCAGGGAGATCCCTCTTGGAGAGGTCCCAAGCTTTCCCAGGTACTCCCTCAGCAAGGGTGGGAAGGGCACAGAAAGGAAGGCTGGCAGATGTCTGGCTTCCAGTTCTCTACCAAATCCTTTATTGATCTGGAGGCTAGCTCTAGCAGGCTTGGGGTTTGGGCAGACTGAAGGCCTTCTCCCTAGTTTGGGGGTGCTGCGA
The DNA here is from genome assembly GCF_024139225.1 of Suncus etruscus. Taxonomy (NCBI): domain Eukaryota; kingdom Metazoa; phylum Chordata; class Mammalia; order Eulipotyphla; family Soricidae; genus Suncus; species Suncus etruscus. The sequence continues at coordinate 100,649,710 of NC_064856.1, forward strand.
GCCTTGACAGGCCCCCAGCTATCCCCTCTTCTTTCCATGGCCTCCAGGCCTTCCCTGTGTGCCAGCACAAGCGGCCAGAAAAGGTGGATGCTAGGAGGTCTCTCTTGGAAGGGCCCTCAAGCTTTCCCCTCCCCTCCCTCATCATTAGGGTGCCAATGGCACTGGGAGATGGGCAGGCAAATGTCTGGCCTCTGGTTCTCTACCAAGTCCTTTATTGATCTGGAAGCTAGCTCTAGCTGGCATGGTGTTTATGGAGACTCCAAGCCGAATACTTATCGCTATCTTGGAGGTCTTGGGAGCCTTGTCAGACCCCCAGCCATACCCTCTTCTTCCCCCAGCCTCCAGGCCTTCCCTGGGTGCCAGCCCAGGTGGCCAGAAAAGGTGAGTGCTGGGAGATCCTTCTTGGAGGGGCCCCCAAGCTTTCCCTGCTACTCCCTCAGCACTAGGTTGGGAAGGGCACAGGAAGGAGGGAGGACAGATGTCTGGTTTCTGGTTCTCTACCAAATTCTTTCTTGATCATGAGGCTAGCTCAAGCCAGCATGGGTTTTGGGAAGACCCAGAACGAAGGTCTTCTCCCTAACTTGGGGGTGCTGGAAGTCTTGGCAGGCCCCCAGCTGACCATCTTCTTCCTCTGGCCTCCAGGTCTTCCCTGCTTGCCAGCCCAGGCTGCCAGAGAAGGTGGCTGCCGGAAGGTGCCACTTGGAAGGGCCCCCAAGCTTTTCCCTCCCCTCCCTCATCACTAGGGTGGAAAGGGCACAGGGAGAAGGGCAGGCAGATGTCTGGCTTCCAGTTCTCTTAGGAATCCTTTCTTGCTCTAGCTAGCTCTAGCCAGCATGGGGTTTGGGGAGACCTCAGAACAAAGGACTTCTCCCTAGCTTGGGGGTGCTGGGAGCCTTGGCAGGCCCCAAGCCGTCCCCTCTTCCCTTGTCCTCCAGGCCTTCTCTAGTTGCCAGCCCAGGCGGCCAGAAAAGATGGGTCCCTAGCTTGAGGGGTGCTTTGAGTTGCTGGGTTGCACTAAAGCAGTCACTGGCAACTTCTTACAGGTTCCATTTTCAAAACCAAATGGGGGCTAGTGCCGCCGTATGCACAGTATATATTAATAGTATTTTCTATCGTTAAGGTATGTTTTGTATATGCAGAATATCCATCTTGTATTCTGCCCTTTCCAATACCCCTTCAAAGATCATTTTTATTCCTTAACTCCCTCACCCCAACCATTATTACCACACATTTACCCTTTTTAACTTCAGTACTGCACAGTCCAAATCACAGACCAAAGTGGTGCACTGGATTTAACATTCCCCAACTATTTCAAAAGACATAAAAGCGACCCATATGTCTTTTGAATATTTTATGCGTATTTTCTTGACTAGTATATTTTTACTAAATTTTCTCTTATACAGTGACGATTTTCCACACATTTTGCCTGTTCTTCTCTTTGTTAGCTGTTCAATAAGGAATTCTGGTAAAAGAGTTCCTCAGTTTAATGCTTATGTTCGAATCAACTAAAGTGAAAATGTTTTATTCTTTTGAGAGGAGAAAACTATTCTCCAGCAGTCTGCTGCTTAAATTAGTACATATAGAAAGATGTCATAGTTAATTGAAGAACAACATTTCTTTTCATGCAGCTTGTTACCTTAGGAGTGTATTTGCCTTCTAGTTGAGGAAATTCAACTTTCTTTGTTTAATAAATTCTGACTTATCTTCTTCATAAGAGATCTGGAAGTCAGATGTAGTATGCTTGTGATTGTTCATTCTTTCCTACATGGTCCTGGTCTGTCTACCAGAGTGCTAGGGATACCACCCCATACTAAGTGGAAATGGAGGCCACTGTAACCATATACATACATACATACATACATACATACATACATACATACATACATACATACATACATACATATATATACATATATATATATACCTAGATCAAGAGAACAAAAATTTTCTTCAAATCTTGCAAGGTATCTCATTGATAGAATTGTGTATTTGGAGTAAACAATATCTCAAACTCTTGTACCTTATATTTTCATATACTGGTTGAAGGGCATCTTTGGGAAAAGGCTTTGTCTGTGGTTCCACCTTGTATTTTCTAAGGTAACTCTTTTCTTTCCTAGCTCAGGGATAGCTCAATAACTTTGTACAATCTTGGCTAACTTGGTGAAAACCATAGATAGAGATACTGAAAACAGCAAAATCAAAGAAGGAAATCATATGCAAAGGAACATCCTTATGATTTATAGCATATTTACCAAAGGATTCAACAACTATTCCTAAGACTATAACCAAGGGGCCCCAAAAATATAATACAGAAAAGCCCCTTGTACTATATTCACTACAGTACTATTCACATTAATCAGAATTTGAAATCAACTCAAGTGTCCAGGTAAGTGAATAAAGAAACTGTGGTACATTTACGCAATGTAATATTATACAGCTCTTAGAAAAAATGAGCCAAGGAATTTATTTATACCTAGATGGATAAGGAGAGTATTATGCTAAGCAAAATGAGTCAGAAGGAAAGGGATAGACATAGAATGATTGTACTCATTTTTGGAATATTAAAAAAGAGGTATCACTTTGGTGATAATTTAGGCAACTGTCTTCAATAATAAAATTAACCTTCAATATTGATATTGTTAATAAAGTGGTCATTATTTTATCTTAAGATACATTTAAAGTATTTATAAAATATATTTAATAAATATTATATTCTTAACTGTTTAGTACTTAACAAATTTATAATTTAACTTTATAAATAATATAAGTATTTCTCAAATTATAATTAAGGGAATATCATTTAGTAACATGTTACTTATTTTTCACCTTTTAAGATATAAATGAGGTAGCTTCAATTTAAGATTTACTGTTCAAAAATCTAATATTTAAAATAAACTTTATAGGCTGATTTAATGCATGTAATTTTTTTAACAATTTGGGTCTCATTTAAAATAGTTTTTCCCCAGCAACTTTATTGCTTCTTTTACCTCCTTATTCCTCAAACTGTAGATCAGGGGGTTCAGCATGGGTATCACAATGCCATAAAATACAGAGGCTATTTTCATATTCTCCTGATAAGTATCAGAGCGAGGCTGAAAGTACATGAAAGAAAGAGTTCCATAGAAAACGATGACAGTGGTCAGGTGAGAGCCACAGGTGGAGAAGGCTTTTTTCCTCCCTTCTGCCGAAGAAATCTTCAGGATGGCAACCAGGATATAGATGTAGGATATAATGACCACCAACACAGTGAAAGACAAGTTAAAGCTCACAAACACAAAAAGTAGCAGAATATTGAGTTCAATACTGGAGCATGAAAGGGCAAGAATTGGGGGGCCATCACAGAAAAAGTGATTGATGATATTCGACCTACAGAAGGACAATGAAAATGCAAACCCTGTGTGCACAGAAGCATTTATTATACTGATTACATATAAACCAACTACCATTAATATGCAGACTCTTTGAGACATGATTGTGGAATAGCGAAGTGGATGACAGATGGCTACATAGCGGTCCACTGCCATAGCAGACAGGTCAAAGCAGTCAACAGTTACAAACATTGCATAAACAAATAACTGTACAGTACAGCCCCCGAATGATATAGCTTTATTCTCTGCTAAGAAATTATGCACTGTTTTGGGAGTGATAGCAGAGGTATAACAGATATCCGCAAAGGCCAAGTGTTGTAGGAAAAAGTACATAGGTGTATGGAGTCTGGAATCAATCTTGATGAGTAAAATCATTGCAATATTACCCACTAGGGCAGTCACATAAATAATTAGAAATAAAGTGAAGAGGACATAGCGATATTTGTGCTGGTTAACAAATCCCAGGAGGATGAATTCAGTCAGTTGAGTGTTATTTCCAAGTTTCATATCTTTTGAAAATCTAGAGAAAGGAATGAGAAGAAAGTAGAATAAAAATAAAATATTTGAGGTTCCTGGAAAGAAAAAACCTCATAGCTTCATTTGCTTTTAATTTAAATTGAATTTTCATGGCGAAGACTCGCATTCGGATATACTGCCTTTTAAAGTGTTTTATTTTTCTATTATCTTGATAAGAAACTACTATTTGTGGTCCGGAAAGATAGCATGGAGGTAAGGCATTTGCTTTGCATGCAGAAGGAAGGTGGTTTGAATCCTGGCATCCCAGGTGGTCCCCCTAGTGATTTCTGAGTGTAAAGCCAGGAGTCACTCCTGAGCACTACTGAGTGTGACCCAAAAACCAAAGGAAAAAAACCTACTACTTGCAAAGATGAAAATGAGATGATTCGTTTTTCAAATTAAAGTTTTAAGGATACTAGCATATATGTTGTAATTATAGAAATAGATCAGTAAGTTCTTTCACTATATTATGAAAATATCATATTTTCATAAAATGATTCTGAAACGATTATGTTTCTCTTTAGCAATTTGCAAAGTTTTCTGACCTTTAATCCTGGTACATGCTCCTGATAGTAGTAGTATTAACTAGAGAAAGATATTTGCCATCTTATATTTATGGTTCCCATATATTATAAAGTTTCAGTGTGTTTGTCACTGTATCCTTTGAATGCAGTCTTCATCTATACTAGAGCATTTCATCCCTAGTTAGAGACGACTTCTCATCATATGTGAACTTGAAGCATACGTAAGCCAACTGGAGAGCCAAGAGAAAGAGGTCACCTATAGGAAGCAGAAATGCAAACCAAGTTTTCCAACATATAAATTTGAGAGAGGGAGTGAGAACTTTATACATATACTCATCTATTTTAGGGAACTTCATGAAGAATAACTAGATACTGACTTATTTATAGAAACATGAGATTAAAATGTATTTATTTGGATTTTTATCCAATAAATATATTAGAAATATACTGCTTTTATTTAATTCTACACATTTAATACTGTGAAATATCAATAAAAGAAATTGATCATATGGGGTTGGTGAGGTGGCGCTAGAGGTAAGGTGTCTGCCTTGCAAGCGCTAGCCAAGGAAAAGACTGCAGTTCAATCCCCCAGTGTCCCATATGGTCCTCCCAAGCCAGGGACAATTTCTGAGCTCTTAGTCAGGAGTAACCCCTGAGCAGCAAATGGGTGTGGCCCGAAAAACCAAAAAAAAAAAAAAGAAAGAAAATGATCATAGCAGGAAAAACACACCTTCAGCATTCCTAGTATATTTCTCTGCTATTAATAAGCCTGAGCAAGCCAATTTCAAATTTATTTGACGGTAGTAAAAAAAATTTTTGGGGCCGGGCGGTGGCGCTGGAGGTAAGGTGCCTGCCTTACCTGCGCTAGCCTAGGAGACGGACCGCGGTTCGATCCCCCGGCGTCCCATATGGTCCCCCAAGCCAGGAGCGACTTCTGAGCGCATAGCCAGGAGTAACCCCTGAGCGTTACCGGGTGTGGCCCAAAAATCAAAAAAAAAAAAAAAAATTTTTTCATGATAGGAAACAGCTAGTTACTGCCATGAGCTCTTGTTCTAGAAAATTGTTTTCTTTAATGAGCATTTCTTTACAAATTTATTAACAAACGATAACGACCAGAGTTATGACTAATAGAACAAAAAATAAATTTTTTCAGCTTAATTCAGGGAGGCCTGAAAAGAGAAAAATAGTGCAAGTTATTTTCTTGTGTTATTTTCTATTAACTTCGTTGAAACTTCATCATTCGAAAAAGCCAACATGGCGCAACTGGTTAGCCACTTGCAAAAAAGCAAACTTAGACCCCCAGCTAACATCATGTATGAAGATAAAATCCAAATGTATTAAAGACCTTGATATCAGACCTGAAACCATAAGGTATATAGAACAACATGTAGGTAAAACACTCCATGACATTGAGACTACAGGCATCTTCAAGGAAGAAACTGCACTCTGCAAACAAGTGGAAGCAGAGATAAACAGATGGGAATATATTAAGCTGAGAAGCTTCTGCACCTCAAAGGAAACAGTTTTCAGGATACAAGAGCTACCTGCTGAGTGGGAGAAACTATTCACCCGATACCCATCAGATAAGGGGCTAATATCCAAAATATACAAGGCTATGACAAGAATTTACAAGAAAAAAACATCTAACCCCATGAACACACTTTGGTAAAGAAGAAATACAAATGGCCAAAAAGCACATGAAAAAATGCTACACATCATTAATCATCAGGGAGAAGGAAATCATAACAACTACGAGGTACCCTCTCATGCCACAGAGATTGGCACACACCACAAAGAATAAGAACAAGCAGTGCTGGCGAGGGTGTGGAGAGAAAGAAACTCTTATTCGCTGCTGGTGGGAATGCTGTCTAATCCAACCTTTATGGAAAGCGATATGGAGATTCCTCCAAAACCTGGAAATGGAGCTCCCATATGATCCAGCTATACCACTCCTAGGGATATACCCTAGGAACACAAAAATACAATACAAAAATCCCTTCCTCACACCTATATTCACTGCCGCACTATTTACAATATCCAGACTCTGGAAACAACCAAGATGCCCTTCAACAGATGAATGGCTAAAGAAACTGTGGTACATATACACAATGGACTATTATACAGCTGTCAGGGGATATGAAGTCATGAAATTTTTCCTATACATGAATGTACATGGTATTTATTATGCTGAGTGAAATCAGTCAGAGGGAGAGAGACACAGAATAGTCTCACTCATTTATGGATTTTAAGAAAAATAAAAGACATTTTTGCAATAATTCTCAGAGAGGAGGGCTGGAAGGTCCATCACATGACATGATGCTCAAAAGTGGTGAGTGTAGTTAGAGAAATAACTACACTGAGAACTATCATAACAATGTGAATTAATGAGGTAAGTGGAAAAGCCTGTCTCAAGTACAGGTGGGTGTGGGGTGGGGAGGAGGGAAGTTTGGGACATTGGTGATGGGAATGTTGTACCGGTGAAGGGGGGTGTTCTTTACATGACTGAAACCCAACTACAATTATATTTGTAATCAAGGTGTTTAAATTAAAATATTAATTTTAAAAAAAAGAAAAAGCCAACATATTAGGTGGAAGCAGTTATCAGAGGAATCTAGACTAGGTCATATTTTCTGAATATAGAATCTTGACAATGAGATTTACAACTTGCTAGGACAAGGTGACCATTTTTAATTCATGTTCATGACATGGTTATTATACAAGAATTAATATATTAAAATATAATTTTCATGAATCCACTCATGATCATCTAATTGTTCCGGATATGTTTTCACTGAAACACTCAGCCAAATTAAGTTCCCTCACAAAAGTGTAAGAAACTGTTTTCTTAGGATTTTGAAAAACTTTATCTCTCACCTTTTCTCTGTTGCTTCTTGTGCACACTGCATTGATGCATAACTGATATGCAGAAGGTGATCTGTTCCCTTTGCCTTAAAGCAGAGTTGAGTCAACTCTAATTGTGCATCCAAGGTCTGCCTGTGGGGTTCCTTTTAATTAGGAAATTTATACTTGTAACCTGAGGGATTTGTATTGATTCCCTTGACAACTTGAGGCTCCTGAAGCTGAAAAAGAATTTGATAAAACAACAATCATTATTCTGCTGAAGATTTCCAGTGGGAATCAAAGATTTTTGGGAACTACCAATTGGGATTTTTTTGAAATTTTGAATGTTTGTTATGCAATTGACAAATTACTTTTCTCTCATCTTCCCTTTTTCCTGTGTGTGTGAGAGAAAATGAGAGAGAGAGAGAGAGAGAGAGAGAGAGAGAGAGAGAGAGAGACAGAGAGACAGAGAGACAGAGAGAGAGAGAGAGAGAGAGAACCTCCTCTTGGTTGAAATTAAGATGCATGAAATTAAAACCAAGTATTTGAGACCAGTATTTCTCAACTGGGAGCCATATTACTTCCCCCATACCCCTACCTGTGTGTCCTTACAAAGTTCCAAGGACAACATTGTGACAGTCTTGTAAATGGGGACCCATGGCACAAATTAAAGATCAGTCAGTGCTCAGACAAAGGACCACAGGAGGGAAGGAAGTTTGGAAAAGGGTTACTGTCCATTGAGAAACTACTTCATTCTGTGATTTCTTAACTTTGGTTTCTTTCTTTGGAATTCACCAGTCACCAGGCTTTTCTTATTATTTTTTTAAATATTATTCTCTTCATAGGTCTGAAAGTGAATTATTCACATCTCTTGTGACCTGCATTTACCTTACATTTTCTACAAGATCACTCTTCATCAGTACAGAAAGATAAGTGTAAATATTAATAAATTGAATAATTTTTTTTATTTTTGAATAACTGCTTCTTTTGTTTGGCTTTATTTTACTCTATTGGAAGACACTGACTGAGATAGTTTCCAAAGTCTGAGAAGACCCTAAAGTTTTAAGCACAGAAACTGGTGTCCCTGAAATTGTATCACCTCTGTGTCTATGTAGAGATTAGTGGTGAAGCAGTTTGCATGTCGGTGGCTGTTTGGTGTGGGTGTGACTGTCAGGGTTTGGGCAGGGCAAGGAACTCTGTCTGTCCCCTTCTAAGGTAACCATGAAGTTTACAACCCAAAGACCTATGTACCCATAAATTTTAATGGATTGGATTCCATCTCTTTAAGATTAGCAGTGAATCTGGACTGTTGCTTATATGATAATTGCTATAGCATCCATTAGATTAATTGTTAATTTTTAATTTAATTCACCTTTATTTTTAATAATATCTTTATTTAAACACCATGATTACAAACATGATTGTAATTGGGTTTCAGTCATTAAAATAACATTCCCTTCACCAGTGCAATATTCCAAGCACCAATGCCCTCCATCTCCCTCATCCACCACCCCCTGTCTATATTTGAGATAGGCATTCTACTTCTCTCATTCATGAACATTGTCATGGTAGTTGTTAGAGTAGTTATTTCTCTAAAAGCTCACCACTTTTTTGTGGTGAGTTATATATCATGAGCCAGCCTTCTGGGCATTATTAATGTCTTTTTTCCTTTTTTATATTTTATTTAAACACCTTGATTCCATACATGATTGTATTTGGATTACAGTCATGTAAATAACACCACCCATTACCAGTGCAACATTCCCATTACCAATGTCCCAAATCTCCCTCCTCCCCACCCAACACCTGCCTGTACTCTACACAGGCTTTCTATTTCCCTCATGCATTCTCTTTATTAGGATAGTTCAGAATGTAGTTATTTTTCTAACTAAACTCATCCCTGTTTGTGGTGAGCTTCATGAGGTGAGCTTTAACCTCCAGCCCTTCTCTCTTTTGTGTCTGAAAATTATTTTTGCAAGAGTGTCTTTCATTTTTCTTAAAAAGCATAGATGAGTTAGACCATTGTGTGTTTCTCTCTCTCTATCTCTCTCTCTGACATATTTCACTCAGCATAATAGATTCCATGTACATCCATGTATAGGAAAATTTTATGACTTCATCTCTCCTGACAGCTGCATAATATTCCATTGTGTATAGGTACCACAGTTTCTTTAGCCATTCATCGGTTGAAGGGCATCTTGGTTGTTTCCAGAGTCTTGCAATGGTAAATAGTGCTGCAATGAATATAGATGTAAGGAAGGTGTTTTTGTATTGTATTTTTGTGTTCCTAGAGTATATTCCTAGGAGTAGTATAGCTGGATCACATGGGAGCTCAATTTCCAGTTTTTGGAGGAATCGCCATATTGCTTTCCATAAAAGTTAAACTAGACGGCATTCCCACCAGCAGTGGATAAGAGTTTCTTTCTCTCCACATCCCCGCCAACACTGTTTGTTTTCATTCTTTGTGATGTGTGCCAATCTTTGTGATGTGAGGCAGTACTTTATACTTGTTTTTATTTGCATCTCCCTGATGATTATTGATGTGGACCATTTTTTTCATGTGTCTTTTGGCCATTTATATTTCTTCATTGTCAAAGTGTCTGTCCATTTCTTCTCTCCATTTTTTGATGGGATTAGATGTTTTTTTCTTGTAAATTTCTGTCAGTGCCTTGCATATTTTGGAGATTAAACCCTTTTCTGATGGGTATTGAATGAATACTTTCTCCCACTCAGTGGGTGGCTCTTGTATCCTGGGCACTATTTCCTTTGAGGTGCAGAAGCTTCTCAGCTTAATATATTCCCATCTGTTAATTTCTGCTTTCACTTGCTTGGAGAGTGCAGTTTCCTCTTAGAAGATGCTTTTAGAATCAATGTTCTGGAGTGTTTTGCCTACGTGTTGTTCTATATATCTTATTGTTTTCGGCCTGATATCGAGGTCTTTAATCCATTTGAATTTTACCTTCGTACATGATGTTAACTGGAGGTCTAAGTTCAATTTTTTGCATGTGGCTAGCCAGTTGTTGAAGAGGCTTTCTTAGCTCCATTTAGAATTTCTTGATGCTTTATCAAAAATTAGGTGATTGTATGTCTGGGGAACATTCTCTGAGTATTCAAGTCTATTCCACTGATCTGAGGGCTTGTCTTTATTCCAATACAATGCTGTTTTGATAACTATTGCTTTGTAGTAAAGTTTAAAGTTGGGGAAAGTAATTCCTCCCATATTCTTTTTCCCAATGATTGCTTTAGCTATTCTAGGGTGTTTATTATTCCAAATGAATTTCAAAAGTGCTGGATCAACTTCTTTGAAGAATGTCACAGGTATCGTTAGAGGGATCACATTAAATCTGTACAATGCTTTGGGGAGTATTGCCATTTTGATGATGTTAATCCTACTAATCCATGAGCAGGGTATGTGTTTCCATTTCTGCATGTCCTCTCATTTCTTGGAGCAGAGTTTTATAGTATTCTTTGTATAGGTCCTTCACATTTTTAGCCAAGTTGATTCCAAGATATTTGAGTTTGTGTGACACTATTGTGAATGGGGTTGTTTTCTTAATGTCCATTTCATCCTTATTACTATTGGTGTATAGAAAGGCCATCGATTTTTGTGTGTTAATTTTGTAGCCTGCCACCTTGCTATATGAGTCTATTGTTTCTAGAAGCTTTTTGGTAGTCTTTAAGGTTTTCTAAATAGATTATCATGTCATCTGCAAACAGCGAGAACTTGACTTCTTCTTTTCCTATCTGGATTCCCTTGATATCTTTTTCTTGCCTAATTGCTATAGCAAGTACTTCCAGTGCTATGTTGAATAGGAGTGGTGAGAGAGGATACCCTTGTCTTGGGCCAGAATTTAGAGGAAGGCTTTTAGTTTTTCTCTATTGAGAATAATATTTGCCACTAGATTGTGGTAGATGGCCTTAACTATATTGAGAAAGATTCCTTTCATTCCCATCTTGCTGAGAGTTTTGATCAAGAATGGGTGTTGGACCTTATCAAATGCTTTCTCTGCATCTATTGATATGATCATGTGATTTTTATTTTTCTTGTTGTTGATGTTGGGTATTATGTTGATAGATTTACGGATGTTAAACCATCCTTGTATTCCTGGGATGAAACCTACTTGATCGTAGTGGATGATCTTCTTAATGAGGCATTGAATCCTATTTGCCAGGATTTAGTTGAGGATCTTTGCATCTGCATTCATCAGCGATATTGGTCTGTAATTTTCTTTTTTGGTAGCATCTCTGTCTTGTTTAGGTATCAAGGTGATGTTGACTTCATAAAAGCTATTTGGAAGTGTTTCCGTTTGTTCAATTTCATGAAAGAGTCTTGCCAGGATTGGTAGTATTTCCTCTTGGAAAGTTTGAAAGAATTTCCTAGTGAATCCATCTGGGCCTGGGCGTTTGTTTTTGGGTAGATATTTGATTAGCATTTTAATTTCATCAATAGTGATGGAGGTATTTAGATATGCTGCATCCTCTTCATTCAACCATGGAAGACTATAAGAGTCCAAGAATTTATCCATTTCTTCCAGGTTCTCATTTTTAGTGGCATAGAGTTTCTCAAAGTAGTTTCTGAGTACCCTTTGAATCTCTGTCATATCAGTAGTGATCTCTCCTTTTTCATTTCTAATACAAATTATCAAGTTTCTTTCTCTCTTTCTTTGTTAGTTTTGCCAGTGTTCTAACAATCTTGTTTATTTTTTCCAAGAACCAACTTCTGCTTTCGTTGATCTTTTGGATTGTTTTTTGGGTTTCCACTTCGTTGATTTCTGCTCTCAGCTTTGTTATTTTCTTCTGTCTCTCTATTTTTGGGTCCTTTTGTTTAGCACTTTCTAGTTCTATTAGCTGTGTCATTAAGCTACTCAGATGAGCTCCTTCTTCCTTCCTGATGTGTTCTTGCAAAGCTATAAATTTTCCTCTCAGTACTGCTTTTGCTGTGTCCCATAAGTTCTGATAGTTTGTGTCTTTATTGTCATTTGTTTCCAGGAACCTTTTGATTTCCTCCTTGATTTCATCTCGGACCCACTGGTTATTGAGTATGAGGCTGTTTAACTTCCAGGTGTTAAAGTTTTTCTTCTGTGTTCCTTTGGAATTCACAAATAATCTCACAGCCTTCAGGTCAGCGAAGGTAGCCTGCAATATTTCTATCCTCTTGGTATTATGGAGGTATGTTTTATGTGCCAGCATGTAGTCTATCCTGGAGAATGTCCCATGTACATGGGAGAAGAATGTGTATCCAGGTTTCTGGGGATGGAGTGTCATATATATATGTCATATATATATATATCCACTAAGCCACTTTCTTCCATTTCTCTCCTCAGGTCTAATATATTCTTGTTGGGTTTCAGTCTGGTTGACCTATCCAGTGTTGACAAACTCGTGTTGAGGTCCCCCATAATTATTGTGTTGCTATTGATATTATTTTTCAGATTTGTCAACAATTGTATTAAATATTTTGCTGGCCCCTCATTCGGTGCATATATGTTTAAGAGAGTGATTTCTTCCTGCTCTACATGCCCCTTGATTAATATAAAATGTCCATCTTTGTCCTTTACAACCTTCCTGAGTATAAAGTTTGCATTATCTGAGATTAGTATGGCCACTCCAGATTTTTTATGGGTGTTGTTTGCTTGGATAATTTTTCTCCAACCTTTTATTTTGAGTCTATGTTTGTTCTGACTATTCAGGTGCGTTTCTTGTAGGCATCAGAAGGTTGGAGTGAGTTTTTTGATCCATTTAGCCACTCTGTGTCTCTTAACTGGTACGTTTAGTCCATTGACATTGAGAGAAAGAGTTGTCCTGAGATTTAGTGCCATCTTTATATCAAAATTTGGTGTGTCTTTTGGTTAGTCTTGTCTTAAATTAGGTCTTTCAGTTTTTCTCTTAAGACTAGTTTTGAATCTGTAAAGTTTCTGAGCTGTTTCTTTGTTTGTGAAACCATGTATTCTTCCATCAAACCAGAAAGTAAATTTTGCTGGGTACAGTATTCTACGTGAAGCATTCATTTTATTCAGTCTTGTCACAATATCCCATCACTGCTTTCTGGCATTGAGTGTTTCTGGTGACAGGTCTGCTGTAAATCTCAAGGATGCTCCCTTGAATGTAATTTCCCTTTTTGATCTTGCTGTTTTCAGAATTCTGTCTCTATCTGTGGGATTCATCATTGTGACTAGGATGTGTCTTGGAGTATTTTTTCTGGAGTCTCTTTTGTTTGGTACTCTTTGAGCATGCAGGATTTGATCACATATATTCTTTAGCTCTGGAAGTTTCTCTTTAATGATGTTCTTGACCATTGATTCTTCCTGGAAATTTTCTTCCTGGGTCTCTGGGACTCCAATGATTCTTAAGTTGTTTCTGTTGAGCTTATCATAGACTTTTATTTTAATCTGTTCCCATTCTTTGACTAATTTTTCCATTGTCTGCTCATTTCCTTTAAGTTTCTTTTCCAATCTCTTCCACTGTATGGAATTGTTATTTATCTCATCTTCCACAGCACCAAGTCTATTCTCAGCTTCTGTTACCCTGTCCCAGAGCTTATTCATTTTGTCATTCACTTCATTTACTGAGTTTTTCAGGCCTGTTAGTTGACACGTTATTTTAGTTTGTGATTTCTGTCTTCATATTTTCTTGGTTCTTGTTAGTGTTCTGTGCAACTCGATCCATGGTTTCTTTGACTTCTTTGAGCATCTTCCATATTGTTTGTCTAAAGTTCTTATCTGAGAGTTTGATTAGTTGGTTGATCATTATCTGGTCATCAGAATTGTCATCTTCATTCTCTATGTCTGATTCTGGCCTGCGTTGTTTCCCCATTGTCACACTTGTATTGTGGGTTTTTCTACGTGTTGTGGTGGTATTCATTGGCTAAATGCTGTACGCAGTCACACTCCTCTGGCTCCATCCTTTCTGGGTGGGTTGACTTGCCTCCAAGGGAGGGGAGTCCTCAGTGGATGAAGCCTCTTACAGGATCAAATCTTAGGCCTGAGCATGCAGCAAAGACAGTCCTGAGAGAAATGCTGGGGTTCCAGCACAGTGTGATTTTTTCTTCTTGTTGCGATGGTGTTCTTTCCTTAGAAAGAGCACAGGGCCATGTAGGGAAGCAGAGCGGCCGTGCTTTTCTGGAGCCTCTTTTCAGCCCACTCCCAAGAGTTTCACGCGACAGGAGAGGAGACAGACACATACAGGCAGCACTCACAATTTTTCACAGTTGGAACATTGTTATTTCTAACTCTATCTTAGCATCAGAATTTCACATTCTCATGGCAGCAAGTATTTTTCCCTTAGATCCCACATGTAATCTATCCAATTAACAGGTAACATTGTGTTATAGTATAAAGAGCAGTGTTATCTTGTAAGTAATTTCATGATCTCCACTATAGAGAACAGAACTGGAACTAACAAATGGTTATGACCCTTTATTCTATAAAATGGTGGGACCAGAATTCAAAATCAGATATGTTTCTACTGCACTATGCTTATGTTGATTATAAATTCAACTTCAGAATCTATACAAAATATAGTTTATATTTATTATGTCTTTGCCTTATCATTAGCAGGGATCCTCAAACTTTTTAAACAGGGGGCCAGTTCACTGTCCCTCAGGACATTGGAGGGTCTGAGTATAATAAAAACAAAACTTATGAACGAATTCTTATGCACACTGCATATATCTTATTTTGCAATGAAGAAACAAAACAGATACAAATACAATATGTGGCCCGTGGGCCATAGTTTGAGGACCACTGAATCTAGTGGAAGAACTATAACCAATTCTAATTTCCTCTTACATGTTTTTTACTCATTAAATGGAAGGCTCCTTTTTGTTTTTAAATCAATGCCCTGAAAGTTCTCAAATCTGGATCCTAAAAGGATCAGAGTAGTTTTTTATTCTTAACTTATCAGACATTTAATTGTATGTATTTTCCTGCTGAAGCTCACTCTTGGACCTTAGCTCAGGTCTGATTCAGCCTGCCAGAATGATACTGGCCATAGCATTTACTTTTCTTTGGGAGACAGAAGCTTACAATCTGGGATTCACATTCATGTGATGTTTTGTCTTTGGATGGCCCTCCCAAGCACTGTTCAAGGGACCAAGAACAAATCCTGGCCATAGTTGGCCACTGGGCATGATTAATGTGGTACTGTTCAGATCTCCAAAGCTGGGCACATCAGCCCACTACAAATTAGTGCTCTTTTTGTTCATGAACATTATGGAGTAAAAGTGATAGCTTATTGAGTCACCTCTATTTATTTTATTTCTAAGTTAATTTTCACCCAAAAGTGAATTTTTTCCCTTCACCCACAGAAGTTTATGTTAGCTATAAAGCAGGCAGCATTTGGTTTGGGAAGGCTTCTTACTATGATTCTATTTCATTTATTTTATAGCATTACACCTAACAAGGCAATATATACAGCTGATTGACTTGAATTCTCCTTAAACTAAAGAAAGCATTGCCTAACTATATCATTAGAGTTCATTTACCTCTCTTTTCATTGTAAGAATTCGATTAAGCAACTCTGCCACAGGCTTAAATTACTCTGTCCCTTTTTGTATAGGTGAGTTTTTCACCCAAACTAACCATCTCTACTGGGAAGACACAATTCTACCCAGGATGAGAACAAACATAACTGATGAACTGGGGATGTACATTTTAGTTCATGAAGAATCTCTGTTATATCAGCACAATAATTAAATTGATTTAAGTTAATATAAAAAAATAACTCAAGCATACACCATTTAACTCCTGTATTTTCTTTTAGTTACTCAGCAATCTATTTGAAAAAACTATTCTTTCTATCACTCACTCTGTCTTTCACTTTCTGTCTCTCTCTGACTCTGTTTCTATGTTTGTCTGTCTCTACTATTTTGAGTTTCTGCTTCCTTCTGGTAACCTTTGCCTCTTAACTTTTGTTAGCAGGTAAGTCTTATTTGAGTCTCACATTCATAGATGATGAGAAGACTGACTTGTGAAAAATATCTCTAGATAGAAGCTGCATGCTAAGTACACTGCAACTTAAAATTTATGGGACCATAAATATAATTTGGCAAATTTTGTTCTCTGTTTTATGCTCCAACTATCAGGAACTTGTACCAGAATTAAAATGATAAATGTTGTCAATTGCAACAAAGATAAAAAAAACTTTCATATTTTCCTTCTGGAAATACAGTTACATTCAATAAGATAGAAAAAGTACTTGCTAATATGTTTATTTTTTATTTTTTTGTTTATTTATTTTCTAATTTTGGTTTGGAGACAACAGCCAGTAATGCTCAGGAAATACTCCTAATTCTGATCAGAAATAACTCCTGGCTGACTAGAGGAAACTGTAAGGTGCCTGGTATCAAAAGCAGGTTCAGCCTCATGCAAAGCAAGTTCTCTATCTACTATACTATTGTTTTGGCTCAAATCTATGTTTCTCATAAAGTTAGTCTACTATAAAATAATTATGTTTAAAATGAATCATTATTTCATATCTCACTGTCAATGTAGTGGTTTCTTATCAAGAAAGTAGAAAAAATATTTGAAAATTTAGCATATCTGATTGTGAAGATTTTTTTTGCCATGAAAATTTAATTTAAATTAAAAGCAAATGTATCTAAGAGCTTTTTCTTTTCCAGGAATCTCAAATATTTCATTTCTTTTGTAGATTCTTCTCATCCCTTTCTCTAGATTTTCAGCAGACATGAAACTTGGAAATAACACTCAAGTGTCTGAATTTATTCTCCTGGGGTTTGGTGCCCAGCAAAAATATTACTATATATTTTTTATTTTATTTTTAATCATCTATGTGACTGCCATGGTGGATAACATTGGAATGATCTTACTCATCAGGACTGATTCCAGACTCCAAACACCTATGTACTTTTTCGTTCAACATTTGGCTTTTGTTGATATCTGTTATACCTCTGCTATCACTCCCAAAATGCTGCATAATTTCATAGCAGAAAATAAATCTATATCGTTTAGGGGCTGTACTGTACAGTTATTTGTTTATGGACTGTTTATAACTGTTGACTCCTACATCCTGGCTGCTATGGCAGTGGACCGCTATGTAGCCATCTGTCACCCACTTCGCTATTCCATAATCATGTCTCAAAGAGTCTGCATACAATTGATAGTTGGATCATATGTGGTAGGCTCAATAAATGCTTCTGTGCACACAGGGTTTACATTTTCATTGTCCTTCTGCAGCTCTAATACTATTATCACTTTTTCTGTGATGGTCCCCCAATTCTTGCCCTTTCATGCTCCAGTATTGATGTCAATATCATGCTACTTGTTGTGTTTGTGGGCGTTAACTTGTCTTTCACTGTGTTGGTTGTCATTGTATCCTACATCTATATCCTGGCTGCCATCTTGAAGATTCCTTCTGCAGCAGGGAGGAAAAAAAGCCTTCTCCACCTGTGCCTCCCACCTGACCACCATCATTATTTTCTATGGAACTCTCTCATACATGTACTTACAGCCTCCCTCTGATACTTATCAAGAGAATATGAAAGTGGCCTCTGTATTTTATGGCATTGTGATACCCATGCTGAATCCCCTGATCTACAGTTTGAGGAATAAGGAGGCAAAAGAAGCAATAAAGTTGCTGGGGGGAAAGCTTTTCTAAATGAGGTCAAATTCTCTTTTTCTTTTTGTTTTGTTATTTTTTTTTATTTAAGTATCGGGGATACAGAAATGTTCATCATTGAGTTTCAGTTACAGAATACATGCTACCCTTTAGACAGGCATTTTGTCTCTCTCCCACATTATCATTGTCATGGTAGTTGTCATTGCAGTTAGTGTTCTAAATATACTCCCTGCTCTTTGTGGCAAATTTCATGTCATAGGCTGGTCCTCCTAGAACTTGCCTCAATTTTCTCTAAATATTATTGCCATACTGACTTTTTTTTCTTATATACCACAGATGAGTGACACTATCCTATATTTATCCCTTTCTCTCTGACTCTTTTCACTTATCAAATAGTCTCCTTGTCTATCAATATATAGATGAATTTTATGTAAATAATGTAGAATTCTTATAAATTACACACATCAAATCACCCTTAAAGATTTTTTAATTATTTAAATTATTTTAATGTCATTTTTCTTAACATTAGTATCTTAAATATATTCTCTCTAAGGTCATATAATGAGAAAAATTATATCTCATGTAAATAATTGTCATTGAGTTTATTAAAAATATTTACATTACCATAATGATAAACTAATATTTTAAAATATTAAGATGTAACTATATGCAGTCTTTCCAAAATATAGTCTTCCTTAATAAATATTTTATGTCCTAGGACTAGAAAAGTCCAACTTTTATTTATTAATAAATTATTTATTAATATAAAGCTTAATTTATTATTATTTTCATTATTCAAGCAAGTTCCCTAAATGGCATACAGTCTTTTAATATAGTCTCCTTTAGATTTTCCATAATCCTGAATATGAAATAAATTACTTTGAAAAGCACTAGTGGCTCAAGTTATCCTTTCCACCTACTACAGTGATATTACTTAAATAAAGTGTTATGGGAGATCTACACCACTATTCTCAGGATTTTCTTATGGCTTTGTACTCTAGAGTTACTCCTGGTTGAACTTGAGGGACAATTTTTTTTAATTTTTATTGTGACCAAAGTGCAATATAAATCTTTCACTGCATCATTTATGGTACATAGTGACAATGAATGAGGGGCATTCCCACCACCAGTGCTGTCCTCCCTCTGCCCCTGTTCCCAGTATGCATCCCATATCTCCTTCCTCTAACCCCAGTATGCTAGTGCAACTGGTCTCCACTTTATAGCTTGTTGTAGATTGAGCATCTATTCCACTGTCATTGGAGATAAAAAGGATAAGAAAAAGGGAAGAAAAAATTTGGTGACAACTACCAAAAAAAGAAAGAAGAGAGAGAGAGAAAAGAAAAGAAAAAAGAAAAAATGGACCCGGCAAATAAAAATAAAAATAAATTTCTAAATAATAACCACAAGAGTGAAAAAGAATGAGAAAAGTGGAAGAAAAAAGAGAAGGAAAATAAAGTAAAAAACTAACAAATCAAAACAAAACAAGAAAAAGTATGGGTGCTGGAGTGGTAGGGTTTGGTGTTCCCCCCACTTTTTTTTTTTGTATAGGCACAGTAAGCATTGGGGAAGAAAGGGAATTCGCGTGGCCTAAGAGATTCAAGGTTTTTCCATCCTTGAAGCATACCATCATGGGATCAACCCCTGGCTCCATATATACTCATTACCCCATCCCAAAGGCTTTTTTGTGATGCCAGGAAAGTTTCCTCTCGGTTGTGTATGAGAAAATCAAGCCACTGTAGCTAGCAATCTTTGCATTTGCGCAGGTTATAGGTCAGAGTTATAGGATAGAGTCTCTAGGTTCTAGAGGTTCCTATCCATTGTTGTTGTGGTGTTCAGTCTTCTGTAACACTTGCTCCCTGTTTTCGTTCTGTCTCTAAGCCGAAGCCTAGGATATTATGGATCCAAAGGTTCTGCTCAGTCTCTGTTGTCCAAGTTGGACCTCTGCAATAAGACATCTTGTTGTTGTTGTTGTTGTTGTTGTTTATATGTCCTGGACTACAGACTAGGGTAGGGTTTTCCTTATTAGTTCCAAGGTAGGCTCTGTTCAGTCACAGTTGTCAAAGTCAGTTTTCTGTTGTTGGTGCTCTTATTTTTCACAGTTCAAAGGACGATATCTCTTCTGATTTCCATTTAGTGTTAGGTGATGTGATAGGACAGCCTGGTCTTAGGTCAATTTTTCCTTTCCTTGTTGTCATATCAAAATTAGCACAAGTTGGTGCCAGAGTAGTGTTGTAAATCTCTCAATGGAGTTTAATTCCTGGTGGTGTTACCCTGAGCTTTATCATTTCTATGTCGGGGATCTGGGGTTTCAGATTGGACTAACACTGTCCAATCTCCTGGGATACTGATTGTATCCACATGACACATGTTCAGGACGGGAGGCACCCTTCTGCTATAAAAAATGAGTTCTTATCCCTAGAAGATAAAATCTTGTTTCTGTGTCTATGGTTTCCCCCTTTTTTTACTGTACTCATACAAAAACCTATGGTGTCATACTGTGTTGTTGCTGCTATTCTGGGTAAGGATGACAGGCTGCACACACAGCCTCTGTAGTCTGGTTTTATCGCAGTCAAGGCTTTTTGTACCAAGCAGCACCAAAAATGGTAAGGATAGAGAAAAAATGTATATATTAATATAGACCAAATAAATAAAACTGAGTTAAAAAGAAAAGGTATTCAAATAAAACAAGTGGTGGAGGAGGCTACCTGTATATTTAGGAATACACATCTTAAGATGTATTGTTATAAAGGTATTGAGCTTCCATAGGCATTATAAGACTCCCAATTAAGTCTATTGATATATTCTTGTGAGGAGTAAAAGCCAAGGTACTTTTCCATTCACAGGCCTTGGAATTGAGTTTGAGAGATGCTTTGCTGCGTTACGAGACCATATAGTGTCTTTGATCTGGGAGTTTTGCTGAGGCCAATTCCTGTATCGTACAACAGTCCACAATTTGGTGGGGGTGAGAGGGGCCATCAAGCATGAGTCAGCAGGCATGCTGGTTGTAGTTCTATGCCGATGCATGAGAACAGGGACCCAGAGGGTGTCTTTCACTGAGGAGCTGGAAGGTGGTCTGTTGGGGCAGGAGGTCAATCTTGGTGCCTATTGAGTTAGGAACTGAGGGTAAAGAGGGTTAAATTAGGGGAAGGTAACAGATCAGGATTGGGAGATGATAGAATAGAAGAGACACAGGGGTAGGGAGAGGCAATACATGACAGGGGCTATATACATATATATGTATATATACATATATAATATATATGTATATATATATTATATATATATGATTTGTTTGTGATTTCAGCTTGGAGTCAGTATGGAAAGTCATATCCATAAAGACTGACTTTGATCTATTTGAGTGTTATCATCCAAATCTTTGGTATTCTGTTTCCTTTCCTAGGAACCATCTAGAATGAAGAACATTTTTAGATAATGCTTAAAAAGTATATTTGTAATATGAGTATTAGTAAGAAAAGACACCGCTGCAGGGCATTCTATGAGGGAAACTCCTCCCCCAACCCCCAGAGCCCAGTTGCCAAACCTAGCCCTGAAGACCAGTTTGGCATGTGGGGGGGGATCTCGGTTTCCTGGACTAAGTGGTCAGCCCAGAAGGCCATTGGCCAGCTGTCTGCCCAGATTCCCAGCCATACCTGTAGGAGGAAGGACAATTTTTAATACTGAGCATTGAACCCACTACAGCCTTGCCTGTTGTACTATGATTCCAGAAAACTTTTTTATTTTTAAATTTTTTCATATATTTTACATTCTTTTAACACTCAAGCACAATGATTTTTATCTCTTGATTTTGTTGTTACTATTTGACATTTTTATTTTGAAGTTTTTCTTTCATACATTTTAAAGTTTCTAAATAATTTTCCATTCTTCTCTCCAACAAGTATAGAGAAAGTAGAAAGATCTAAACCCTAAACTATGCCTTTCAGTTATGAGGTATACCAAATTATTTCAGTCCAAACTATTAATTCAAATAATTAAAAACTCAATCATTAATTGTTACCCTTCCCCTCCCCCCCACTTCCTGCCAATCTTACCTAAACGGTCAGACACTTCCATATCTGGGAGTGGTCTGTGGTTAGTAATTTAAAGGGTTTGCCTGGGGGTAGGGAGAGTAAGAGGCTCAGCAAGGAAGAAGCAGCAGAGGAGAAAGAGACACAAGTTTGGTGCAGAGAGGCTGTTTAACTTAGAAGCCATATGAGATATGCACATAATAAAGCTGAATGTTTCCTAAAACCTCATGACTACTGTGAATAATTTCTTTGCCATTACTGTGATACCTACAGACCTGCCAGGCCATAGGGGCTGCAGGCTCTGGGCCTGGACGAGAAAGGCCTCAACATCCACCCACTCCATGCATCACCAGGACTTCATAATTATTATTTAATGCAACAGTTAATGGCATAACCAACTTACACCTTGGAAACAAGACCTCAATCCCAATAAAGATTTTAGTAAATAATATAAATTTTCCCATAGAATATTTCTCTGAACATAAAGCAGTAAAGACCATTTATTCCATTCTCCTTCTTTATTGCATATAGCTAAGATCTTTCGTAGTTCCTGAACTATTTCTAAAGCAATAAATAGAAGAAATACCACAGAAAATTTACCTTGGGACAACAAATAAATCTCTCCCCCACAGATGCAAATATATATATTTGAGAAAGTGAGACACAATAGTCCGAGATTTTGACTCTATAAAATAACACAGTTCTATCAATGATGCAATTTGCTCTATTTTGAGAAAAGTTTTGTTTTCCCAATTCACAGTATATATGTGACTCCCTTTTTTCCCACTTAGCATGAGGGCAGGATTGTACTACTATGGTGGTCGGTGAGACCAGGATGTAGCCAGCTTGTAGAAAAGACTGAACAATTAATTACAAACATGCTACACCTAACTTCCAAACGTGTTATGAAGAAGATGGTAAGTCCTGATATTTTTTTAACCAGAGAAGGTTTAGTTTTCTCAAGTAGAAGTCAACAATATTTTGAATTGAAGTGCATTTCCTGTGATATAAAATGTTGATCAACAATTAACCTAATTCTGATGGTCACTCTCCTTCATGTGTGTGCTTGTTAATCCATCACAATAACTGAGACTAACTTTCTCTTCTCAAAAGGTTGCAAGATTTTACCTTAACAACCTCACACCAAACAGTACACAAAATCTCTTCATATTATGATAGTAATATTCTAGTAACGCCCAATTGGAGAAAAACTAAATCTTTATGTAAGGTTTTAGTGATTGTGTTTTTGAACAAATCTTTAAGAAAACAGGATTATATTTTATTTCAGATAAAAAAATTATCAAAGTGGTAATATAAAAAATGACCACATAGAAAGCACTTATAGCAACAGGAACCATGAGCTCTGCAATTGAAATTATCTACACGTGAATTTTTTTTCAATATCATATTTTTACTGATTGTGATTTTTTTTAAAAAGCCACTTTTATAAAGATCTACATACAGGTTCTTAGAAAGGTGAAGAGATGTCCAACATAATTCATAATGGGAAAAGTTAAAAAGTAGTTGGACCATAACAAGGTAATAAAAAATTTCTAATGGTGGTAGCATGAAAATAACATTTATTCTCTTAGGAAAACTTAAGTGCTTTTTAACAGAAAGTAACTACTGAACATTGTTATTTTTAATTTCATGTCAGCCCTGAAATTTTACATTCTCAGGGGAACCAGTATTGCTCCCTTTGGTCCCAGGTATAAACATCCCAATTAGAAGGTACCACACAGACACCTTGGTGGGAACTCAACCTACACCAGTTGCAGAAGGAAAATCTGAAGGTAACTCGAGTGTAAGTGAGGAAAGTCAGATTCTATTTATCAAAAAAGTCAAGCTCATGTGTGATGGGAAATGTAAAACAAAGTATTAGATTTGGGATATTGGTGATGGGAAAATTGCACTGATGAAGAGGGTGTTCTTTACATGACTGAAACCCAACTATAATCATATTTATAATCAATGTGTTTAAATAAAGATATTAATAAAATAAAAAAAGCATTAGAGCCAAAGTTCTATAAAGTTTCAAGAATACTAATTTATCCTTGGTAACTCAACAAAAGGAAGAAAATGAATGGACCAAGCACTGAAAAGTTGTTAAATGAATGAATGTAGAAATGAAATAATGAATAATTGGTGAGTGATTCCATTGGTGAGTATAGTATTTAGGTTTTAAAAGCATCTACATTGTATGTACTCTCTAAAACTTGATTTGACATATTTTCCTTGACAATAATACACGAGTGCCATGCCATAAGAATTAATATTTGTCTCTGATTTTCTGGACTGTTTATATTAATGTCTAATATGAATCTACTCTGATTTATTTAGCCTTCCAAATATTTGCTTCCTAGTCCAAATGTTTTATAGTGTAAACTGTTTTTAATGTAATAAATATCAATTTATATTATGTATAATAATATACAATTTATTACATTAAAAAAGCAATTCTAGGACCTTCCAGGTAGGAGGATGGAACTGAGGCTAAGAAGAGGTTTGTCCCTGAAAATAGTGGAATCAGAATTCAAGTGCTTTCCACTACACCATTCACATGTTGAGTATAAATTCAGCTCCAGAATCATGAGGGTGTAGTATATAGGCTCAGTATGTTCAAAACACTCAATTTTTTTCTGGGAAGATGTGTGTATATGCGTCCCCTGTACTGATTTGACCAACTCTAATTTCCTCTAATAATTTTCTTACTTTCTGAATGGAAGTCTCTTTGAAGGGATTATATTTCATCTAGTTCACAGAAGTAAACTTACACTACCTGATTGACCTGAATTCTCACTAAATGTTGAAGAGATTGGTTTCTGTTTTTGTTTTGTACAGTTTTGTACAGTTGTTTTGTTTTTGTTTTGGGGCCACACACAGAGGCTCTAAGGGATAAGTTACTCCTGGCTCTCTGCTCAAAAATCGCTCCTGGCAGGCATGAGGGACCACATGGGATGCCCGGATTCGAACCATCACTGGTTCTGGGTATGCAGCTAAATGTAAGGCAAATGCCCTACCTCTGTGCTATCTCTCTGGCCCCCTATCTTTTTAAGATACAATAAAGACCAGATTATCTAAATTATTCTCAGGCTTAGTTGGCCTTGTCTCCACTACAAAGGCACATTTTGCCCTCAACCTGACCATTTCTGTTTTTGTTTTTTTTTTTTTGTGGTTTTTGGGTCACACCCAGCAGTGCTCAGGGGTTATTCCTGGCTCCAGGCTCAGAAATTGCTCCTGGCAGGCACGGGGGACCATATGGGGCGCCGGGATTCGAACCGATGACCTCCTGCATGAAGGGCAAACGCCTTACCTCCAAGCTATCTCTCCGGACCCCACCTGACCATTTCTACATTGGAAATCCAGTTCCACCTGTGATTACTGACCTCAGAGTAAACACTTAGATTTTGAACACCAATTTTCTAAGTTTTGCTGATTCACTTAATAATTTATGTTTTTTTATGTAATCCATGATGCCACTATGACTATTTGTTTTTCTAAGCTATTTTATCTACTTATATATGTATTATAGAACTATTATAACTATTTTATAAAGATAATCCTTGAGGGTTTGTAACAAATTTATTAGTTTTTGGGTTTGGGGCCACACCTGGTGATGGTCAATGCTACTCTTAGCTCTACACTCAGGAATTATTTCTGTCAGTGCTTGGGGGACAATATGAAATGCAGGAAATTAAACCTGAATTGGTGACGTGTAAGAAAAATCTCTTACCTGGTGTACTATCACTCTGGCCCCATATCTAGTCTTTGAATGTTTATAATTAAAATATTTCATTAGTATGAATTTAATTTAAATCAACAATAAAGTATAAAATACTATTATTCCATATAGAGATGTATTTATTCTATTGGTATACATTCACCTATGTTCATATACAAGCTTTTATAGACAGACACATGAACCTATAGATTCGTGATTTTCTTTCCCTAGATCCATCTGTTTATCTACCCACAAATTAAATCTATTTTTATTACCACTATAAAATAAGTTCTGGTATCTGTAGAAAAAGTCTCCACTATAATTAATCTTTAAAACATATCAATATTTTCACACTTATTTCTTCCAATAAAATATAAGTTGTGAAGATGAAGATAAAATTCTCAATTGTTCCATTAAAACTGCATTAAATTTTTAAGTAGTCAAAAAGAAAATGTACTGTTTCCAATATTAAGTTCCTTTCCATGATCTTGGCCTGCACTTGGTTTTCAGAAAATCTTTAACCTCAGTTTTATATTCAATAATGATTGTGCATATTCTTAGATTTATTTCTAAATAAGTCTTGCTGTTACTGTAAATGAAACTTCATGAATAGCATTTTCATTTATTTTTATTGAACCTAAATGCAGTTGGTTTTTACATCTTAAGCAGCTATCAAGTATCCATTAAACTTTATTACAAATTGATCTGATTTCTGTTTTTAATAAACAAAATTATATTATTTAAAAGCCAAATGATTGTGATTCTTTGTTTATAATAATTTTACCCTTAATTTGTTCAATGCGTCTTTTCCTCCTGGTTAGTATTTCCAGAACATCCTGAATAGATTTAATCAGGCATCTTTGTCCTATTCCTTATTTTATTGATAAATTCTTATTTAATAGATTTCACATGATCTTTTAGGAAGCATGATATTTAAACTAGCAATGTGGTAAATAGTTGTTATCAGTTTAAGAGCATTTCCATTTATTTCTCTTTCTGATTATATCATCTTTAAAAAGTGGATTGAATTTGCCCACATAATTGTTTCATATCTACTGAGATCACAATGATTTTCCTCTATTATTGAAATGGCAAATCACATAGAAAATTTTTCTAATGTTAGAAAATATTTTCATTTTGAGAGGAATTGGAGTCAGTGTTTCAGTTATGTGCAGCCTCAGCAGCTCTCAAAACATGAGATCAAATCTGCAACCTTTAACTTTGCAATGTGCTTGCCAAGATGGCAGGCAGGATAGGGTAGTGGGTAAAGGAGTGACGGACTATAGAGCACTGGTGATGAGAGTTGACAATGGTGGTGAGATTGGTAATGAAATATCATATGACTAAAATTCAATTATCAAGTTCTTTGCAAACCATAGCCTTTAAATAATTTTAAAAAATAGTTTCATCACTGGGGTAAATGCAAATGGATCTTGAACATGGACAGAAGCTGTTGTATCATCTACTTCAACTGTTGTATCATCTACTGAAAAGGCAGCTTCTTGTGGAATTATTCCCCCACATCCTTATTCTATTTTCCCAGCTCCTAGAAAGATGGAGTGGCCTGTCCGATTGATAAATCTGATGACAATCTAGGATGGTCTGCTCTGCCCTTGTCGTGAACAGCCCAACTGCTGAAGTTATGTTTCCCTGCATTCCAGAGAATCTCTCTTACTGGGTACAAGAGGTATGACCAGTCACTGCCCACGTTGGGCTGTTCTTTAGCAACTAATAAAATTAATATCTTCACCAGGTATGTAAAAAATTATTTTCTCCACTTATGCTTTATTTTTTTATGTTCTCAACTAGTTCAAATCCTGGGAAAGGAAGAGAATAGCTAGTCCTTGCAATCTTCTTTCAGGACCCATCACTATTCTTTTACTATGCGTTGTTATAAACATCTTACTTTCATACTAGCATGTCCAATTTACATTAGCCTCCTGAAATGAGGTGGGAAATGTTACCTTTACAAATTACCAGGAGAAATTATTAGAATTACCTGTTTCTTCTTTTTTTTGGGGGGTGGGGGCCTACACCCTGTGACGCTCAAAATATTCTTGGCTATACGCTCAGAAATCGCTCCTAGCTCGGAGGACCATATGGGATGCCCAGGATCCGTCCAGGAACCAAGATCCGTCTTGGATCTGCCGTTTGCAAGGCAAACGCCCTATCGCTGTGTTATCGCTCCAGCCATGAGAATTGGCTGTTTCTAAAGTGCTTGGGATGCTTACCCTGTACAGCATTGGATTTATTATATACATATTTTTTTACTTCAAATCACTTTTGGGACTGGAGCTACAGTACAATAGATAAGGTATGTGCTTGCATGCAGAAGACCCAGTTTTAATTTCAGGCATCCCATCTGGTCCCCTGAGAACACCAGGAGTTATCTCTGAGCACAGAGTCAGAAGCATCACCAGGTGTGACCTCCCCCCCCCAAGATATTAAAAATCACTTCGGGTTTAAATAAAACTTCAATACTTCGCAAATTACTGAATAATTTAAGTCTTTCTATTTCTTTGCTTTTTAAAAAAATATATATTATATATTGGTCCTTAGATATAGCTAAATGGGCTGAAATACATGCTTTGCTTGCAGAAGCCCCATTTTGGTTTTGGATACCCTAAACAGCACCAGGGGCAGACTGATCATTGTAGTCCTTAGTACTGTGTGATGTGGCTTAAAAAGAGGCAATCATGTATAAAATGAAAAATAACTGTTATATTTTATTTCCCTGAAAAAGTTAATGGGGGAAAATGGACTTCATTCTATTTCTTTTTTCCAAAATAGAAAATTTAGGGGCGCAAGAGATAACACAGCTGGTAAGGTACTTGCTTTGCTTACAGCTGACACGGGTTCTATCCCCTACACTTATTTGGTCCCCGAAGTCTATCAAGTGTGATTTTTCTGAGCACCACCAAGTGTAGCCAAAAAAAAACTACCTGTATGGTTAAATAAAAGATGAACTATGATTTGATTTTAAATTTAAAATACTTCTCAATAATCTCGTAGCAAATAGTAATAGATTGTAATTTTTAAATCTTTGTCAATAACTGAAAAAAATTAATATTCAGATAAACCAAATTTATTTTAGTAAGAAATTTTACCAAAAACACAATAGGGCATTTAAAAAATTAGAAGTCCAAATTCTAAATAATAGATCAGAAAATGAAAAAAATTCACTTGTAATTATGAATGAAAATGTATGAATTGGATAACCATATGCTTAATAACCTAGCAAAAATATTTTAAAAATGCAAATGTTCTAAAAAAGAGCATAATTGCAGACCCCAATAACTGCATAGGAGTAAACAATGTTGTATTTATCATGGACTATAGAAAATAAGCAAGTACTACTGATCAAGTTAATAAGTATATATTCTCAGGCTTTTCCATGTGATTCCTGAGAATATGTAAAGCCTAGGAAGCAATTTTATTCTGAGCATTTCTTAGTGGAGACAAATTGTAAGTAATCTTCTATCACTAAGAAATCATGCAGGCTAGTTATGCAAGGAGAACACAATGGATAATAATACTGAGTGATTCATAATCGCATCAATTCTAGAAATTATTTCTAGTCTAGAATAAGCTGGAAGTAACATTGAGCATCTTCTGTGAAATTTTGACGATACTGAGACATTCTTATTGCTTTTAAAAATATGGATCCACAACAAATGGGAAATTTTATAAACAAAATTAGAAAATTATATATATATGCAATTATATAAAATTACATCTATCCCATGATGACAAAAAGAATTTTTGTCTCCTGCTAAGGAAGAATAAATGATAAAATAAGAATAAGAAAATAAATTGGAACAAGATGACAGAGTTCTATTTACTTTTGAGATTCTAGATGTCAAGATTAGTATTTTGCAAATTTGGGGTTTGTACTTAAAGTAGAGCATGCAAGACTCACAATGGAATTGCAGTATGTTGTGATAGAGTGTATAATTGAAATGTATACTCCTTTCTTCCTTCATCTTTTACTTTTTGTCTTTTTTCTTCCCTGCTAAGGATTAAAGTCACAACCTCAACAGAAAATATTCTTTAACCCAATAGAAAAGCAACAAATTTATTCCAATTCTGAAATTGCTTAAAGGATTACAGTGGTCCTAAATTTATTTTTTATTTATTTATTTATTTATTTATTTATTTATTGAGCCTTTTCAGCTGATAATTAATCCTTGCACAGCATGGAAATGAACAATGGCACTGAAGTGACTGAATTCATCCTCCTGGGATTTGCTGCACAGCACAAGTATTGGCATATCCTGTTCATAGTTTTCCTAATAATCTATGTTGTCACTCTAGTGGGTAATATTGGTATGATCCTACTCATCAGATTTGCTTCCTCCCTTAAAACACCTATGTACTTCTTTCTTCAACATTTGGCATTTGTTGATCTTTGCTACTCTTCTGCTATCACTCCCAAGATGTTGCAGAACTTTGTACAAACAGACCATTCCATCTCTTTCGTAGAATGTGTGGCCCAAACACTCATCTATGCTACCTTCGCAACCAGTGACTGCTATATTCTGGCTGTTATGGCAGTGGACCGTTACATGGCCATCTGCAACCCACTTCGATATCCAATAGTCATGACCCAAAGAGTCTGCATTCAATTTTTAATTGGTTCCTATATTATGGGCTTCCTAAATGCTTCTGTAAATACTAGTTTTATGTTCTCATTGAGCTTTTGCAGATCCAATAAAATTAACCATTTTTTCTGTGATGAACCCCCAATTCTTGCCCTTTCATGCTCTAGCATTGACTTAAACATTTTACTCTTAACAGTCTTTGTGGGGTTCAACTTGACATTTACCATTTTAGTCGTCATCTTTTCCTACATATATATCCTGGCTGCTATCCTGAAAATCTCTTCTGCTGAGGGGAGAAAAAAAGCTTTCTCTACCTGTGCATCCCACCTGACCGCTGTTACCATTTTTTATGGAACTCTCTCATACATGTATCTACACCATGGGACCATAGAAACACAAGAGCAAGAAAAAATGGCTTCCATCTTTTATGGCATTATCATCCCCATGTTAAACCCTCTCATCTACAGTCTGAGAAACCAGGATGTTAAAGAAGCAATTAAGGGAATTGGAAAAAAGTATTTTTAGTGCCAATTTGATTTTTAATTTAATATTTATTCATCAAATCAACAGTTCTCACAGAAAATGTGGCAAAATTTTGTGAGACACCAGGCATTCCTTAGAAATATCAATAACATGAGAACTCATGTTCTTCTTTAACTATATTAAAGAACATCTTAAATAAATTTTATTCTTGTCATTTCTTTAAAAAGGGGGTATCTGAAAAGATTTTTGGTAGTGCTTTTGTGAATTTTCAAGATTCTTTATTTCACCAAATACAAACCATTAAAACAGAAAATATAAATGAAGGGAAGCTTATACTCAATCTTAAGTATCCATATAAACTCATATTAAAATTCTCTATAAATTTTACTTTCTGTTCTTCCTTGGAAGGAACCATTACTCTGGATATTACCCCCATAATAAAATCATTTTGCTATTCTAAAAAATATTGGAAAATGCCATTTATTTAGAGAAAATACAGAATAATAAAATAAGAGTTGAATGAATCTCATATAACTAATGTTACTAACCAATAATCTTTTTTATTAGGAGACTATCTTACTAGAAAATTATACAGATATTTTTAATGTCAATTTAGTCTTTTTTTTTTAATTAGGAGACTTCATATTAGAAAATCTATACAGATATTTTTAATGTCAATTTATTGCTAAGAACTTCAATCTCGGTGCGTGAGTGATAGCACAGCAGGTGGGCATTTGCCTTGCATGAAACAGGACCTTTTTTGATCTCTGCATACTATATGGTACCCCACACACACACTCCCAAGCCTACCAGGAGCGATTTCTGAGCACAGAGCCAGGAATAACTCCTGAGCACCACAGGCTGTGACCCAAAAGTAAAAAAGAAAAGAAAAGAGTCTCTTATTTTCACACTTAAATGACACACATTAAGAAAATAAAATTTACAGAGAGGAAATGGCCTAAAGGGTAAGGCACCTACCTGTCTTATATGCGGTTGACTCAAACAGAACAGACTGCGGTTTGAATCTCAAGAAACCTATGGTCCCCTGAGCCTGCCAAGAGCAACTTCTGAGTGCAGAACCAGGAGGAACCCCTGAGTGCCGCCCGGTGTGACCCCTAAACAAACAAACAAACAAACAAATAAACAAAAGACAAAAAATACTGTCCTTTTTAATGGGGGCCAGAGAGATAGCATGGAGGTAGGGTGTTTGCCTTGCATGCAGAAAGACATTCTAATTTTGGCATCCCATATGGTCACCTGAGCCTGCCAGGAGCAATTTCTGAGTGTAAAGCCAGGAGTAGCCCCTGAGCGCTGCCGGGTGTGACCCTAAACAACAACAAAAAGAAAATTAAAAAATTAAATGCAGAATTTGGTGCTATATGGCAATGTTTAACTCGGAAATAATGTCACTACTTTTCACAATGTTCAAGAAAGTGAAAAGTAAATATTTAAATAAATAAATATTTTAAAGTTATATTTATCCTGAATTTCTTCAAATCTTCCACCTCTTGAAAACTGTTGGCAGCCTGGATCACACTTCTCTTTATAGAAAAAACAAACAAACAAACAAACAAACAAACAAACATGATCTCACTAAAATGTAAGCAAGTTATCTCCAAAGCATAATAAAGGGATCTTGTTCCTTTCAATCCTTTATGTTCTCTGAAGAGAAAGATGAATCCTATGCTTAAGTTCCTCATTCCTTACTTTAGTTAAATGAATATAAGTGCCTTTGCACAGAGAAGATATGAATAACACTATTTATTTATGTATTTTGTTGAGTTATTCCAAAACATAAAAATTTCCTGGAACACACAAAGTTTTAAAACCCAAGTGAATCAATTTTAAAACACTAAAGAAGGTACAAGGATTGTCAGAGTAGTTTTCTCTAAAAAGACTTCTATAAAATCAACAGAGCATTGGCAAAATCAATCAATACATTATTGATTAATCATTTCAGAACTCCAGATTATGGCCACAGATTTATAGTCATCCTGAGAACATTTCCTCAATAAAATGTTTGCATCTTAGAAACAGCAGCAAGTTTTGTGATGTGTTCGTGTGCCCTATTGTAAACATCCTTCTTAATTCTACAGATCCATAAATCAGTGTCTTGCTATCTAGTTTAAAGACACATACCTGAAATTGGAGATAATATGATCAAGTTACTTGCCTTACACACAGTTAACCCCAGTTAAATCTTCAGCATCACATATAGTCCTCGACTATTGCCAGGAGTATTCTCTGAACACAGAGCCAATAGTAGCCCCGTAAAGCTGCCATATCTGGTACCAACATCCTAAATAATAATTAAATAAATACATATAACACTGAATAATTGTGAAAAGGCAGATTAGGATAAAACAATTGCATGCTGAGTGAAGTCACTCAGGAGAGAGCTGCATATAGAATGATCTCGCTCATATGTGGAATAAAAACCCAGTGTGGAAACAAATGGTCCCAGGTTACAGAATATAAGAATTGGTCTACAGAACAGAATTTATTAAGGAAGTGAGAATAGGGAAGAGGGATGGAGATGGTGGGGGAGGGGTGTGTACACTTAAAAAGGGATGGAGAAAAGGGTGCACTAGAGCAAAATAGAAGAAGAAAGAAAAAGAAAGGAAGGAAGAAGAAAGAAAGAAAGAAAGAAAGAAAGAAAGAAAGAAAGAAAGAAAGAAAGAAAGAAAGAAAGAAAGAAAGAAAGAAAGAAAGAAAGAAAGAAAGAAAGAAAGAAAGAAAGAAAGAAAGAAAGAAAGAAAGAAAGAAAGAAAGAAAGAGAGAGAGAAAGGAAGGAAAGAAAGAAAGAAAGAAAGAAAGAAAGAAAGAAAGAAAGAAAGAAAGAAAGAAAGAAAGAAAGAAAGAAAGAAAGAAAGAAAGAAAGAAAGAAAGAAAGAAAGAAAGAAAGAAAGAAAGAAAGAAAGAAAAGGAGGGAAGAAGAAAAAAGAGAAAAGAAGGAAGAAGAAAGAAAGAGAAAAAGAAAGAAAGAAAGAAGAAAAAGAAAGAGAAAGAAAGAAAGAAAGAAAGGAAGGAAGGAAGGAAGGAAGGAAGGAAGGAAGGAAGGAAGAAGGAAGGAAAAGAAAGAAAGAAAGAAAGAAAGAAAGAAAGAAAGAAAGAAAGAAAGAAAGAAAGAAAGAAAGAAAGAAAGAAAGAAAGAAAGAAAGAAAGAAAGAAAGAAAGAAAGAAAGAAAGAGAAAAGGAGGGAAGAAGAAAAAAGAAAAGAAGGAAGAAGAAAGAAAGAGAAAAAAGAAAGAAAGAAGAACAAGAAAGAGAAAGAAAGAAAGAAAGAAAGAAAGAAAGAAAGAAAGAACGAAAGAAATAAGAAAGAAAGAAAGAAAGAAAGAAAGAAAAAAAGAAGAAAGAAAGAAAGAAAGAAAGGAAGGAAGAAGAAAGGAAGAAACAAAGAAAGAGAGAAAGAAAAAGAAAGAAAGAAAAGAAAAAAAAGAGTGGGAGAAGAAAGAAAGAAAGAAAGAAAGAAAGAAAGAAAGAAAGAAAGAAAGAAAGAAAGAAAGAAAGAAAGAAAGAAAGAAAGAAAGAAAGAAAGAAAGAAAGAAAGAAAGAAAGAAAGAAAGAAAGAAAGAAAGAAAGAAAGAAAGAAAAAGGAGGGAATGGAAATAAAATTTGTATGACAAATGGAAGTCAAAAGATCTAAAAAAGAAAATTACTAGAAAACCCTCAAACACAGCTCATAGAAAAAAGTTATTTCTTGAGTTAAAACATTTTATTATCTAAGGTGTTTTATTATTTATGCACAGAATAAAAACAAAGTATGACTCAAGTGAAAAACAAACAGAAACTATCTCTTGTAAAATAGTATAGCTTCAACTCGAGAAAGATTTAAGTGAAATTATTTTACTTATGTTTTAAAAACTGAAGAAAACTACTTCCATATATTTAAAATAAAATGTAATAGTTGTATCTTAAAGAAAAAGAATATTAATAGAAATGAAGCCAGAGAGATAGGTAACATTGCGGTGGGGAGTTTACCTTGCATTCAACTGACCTGGGAGGGACCCGATTTGATATCCTGCATCCCATGTGGTCCCCTAGCCTGCCGGGGGTGATTTCTGAGTGCTGAACCAGAAATAACCCCTGAGCACTGCCAGATGTGGCCCAGAAACCAAACAATAAATAACATTTTTAAAAAGAAAAACAATTAAAAATATAATTTCAGAAATTAACATGCAAAGAAGCTGAAGCAAGAATTCACTAGAGTGAATTTTACCAACAAACTTGAACAGAAAAGAATCATTTTACTTCTGAATTTGGTTAAGACTACCTATTAAAAGAACATTAATCCGGGCCCGGAGAGATAGCACAGCGGTGTTTGCCTTGCAAGCAGCCGATCCAGGACCAAAGGTGGTTGGTTCGAATCCCGGTGTCCCATATGGTCCCCCGTGCCTGCCAGGAGCTATTTCTGAGCAGAGAGCCTGGAGTAACCCCTGAGCATCGCAGGGTGTGGCCCAAAAACCAAAAAAAAAAAAAAAAAAAAAGAAAGAAAAAACATTAATCCACTGGTATGTTGGGGGCTCTGGGCAGGACAGCTAGCCATAGGCCCCCTGGGCTGACCACTTATTCCAGGAGACTGATATCCCCCCACACCAGACTGATCTTCAGGGCCAGGCCTAGTAAATCGGGCCCTGGGGGGAGGGTTGGGGAAACAAACTCCTGTCGTATGCATGCTGGACCCCATTCAGGTGTTCTTTTCTTACTAGTATTCATTTTCAAAAGCGCCCTTTGCTCCCGCATGACATATATACTTTTTAACTTCACCCAAAAATGTTCTTAATTCTTGATTGTTTCTAGGGGAAAAAAATGAAATGCTCTAGATTTGGAGGATAACATTCAAATAGGTCTCTAAAATCAGTGTATATGTAGACATATACATATGACTTCCTATACAGTGGTCCTCTCTGACTGCCAAGCCTAATCCATAGCCCCTCTGATATATTGCCCCTCCCCCACACCAGAGCCCCTTCTACTCCCTCATCTCCCAATCCGGATTCGTTATCTTCCCCTTAATTAACCCTCTTTACCCTCAGTTCTTAACTTGTTAGGCACCAAGACAGACCTCCTGCCCCAACAGATTCTGCCCTTTCACACACCCCTACAAAGCTCATTATTACTCCTTAATTCTCTCACTCCCAACCATCAGTACCCCACATTTACTCTTTTTAATTTTAGTACTGTACATCCTAATCACAGACCAAAGTTGTGTATTGGATTTAACAACCCCCAACTATTTCAAAAGACATAAAATGGACACATATGTCTTCTGAATATTTTATGTGTATTTTTTGACAGCTATAACACTTACTAAGTATTCTTTTACAGTGACAATTCTACCCACATTTTATCTTTTCTTCTCTTTGTGAGCTGTTCAATAAGGAAATTTGGTGAAAGAGTCCCTCAATTTAATGCTTATGATTGAACCATGTCATGGGAATTGTTGGACTTGCTCTTACGGCCCCCCC
The DNA here is from genome assembly GCF_024139225.1 of Suncus etruscus. Taxonomy (NCBI): domain Eukaryota; kingdom Metazoa; phylum Chordata; class Mammalia; order Eulipotyphla; family Soricidae; genus Suncus; species Suncus etruscus. The sequence goes on from NC_064856.1 coordinate 100,685,835, forward strand.
CATATGTGCCAATAATGCCACGTGGCATTGTTTCTTGTTTGCATAGGCACATTAAAATGGGAAAATACTATACATACAAATAAGTTCTTATCTAATAGAGATTGGAACGCACAAATCTTGTAGTGCAATGGGACCTTACACCCTGAACATTGATATAATGACCAGGCACAGGCCTCAGAAGAATGGGCATCCTCCATTTACCCCTGAACCAGGGAAGCTATCTACGAAACATCCAACGTTTTTTATAACAACACCTAAAAGCAATCCTCTACCAGGGAGACCCTACCACTGCTATGACATTGACCTGCTCAAAAGAGATTTCCCTTAACACTAAGAAGACTTGACAACAACGACCTGCTTACAGGACAGGGATCTCTGCATTGCCATTTAATTGAGGTGAAACGAGAGGACTCTCCGCACCATCCTGACTGCAATGTAGGATATGCAGATTCCAAGATCTTTAATACAGAAACATGATACCAACAACAGAGACTGTGTGAAAAATAAAAGTGTGATGGCACTACAGACAATGACTTGGATTGGAAAAACTAGTTTGCCTGGAGCCTAGAGTTGGTCTTATGCCAGGAAACTTCAGGGGTAGGGTCTCCTTGTATTTAGGCCAAGGCTTTTCCTTTCCATATCCCTCATATTTTGGTGGGCCTATGAAAACAATAATTGCCACTCTAACAGTGTTTTTACTGTGCTCCTTTGACTTTAATCCTTAAGAAAAACAACTCACTTAAACTTTGAGGTTAAGTTAAACTAATATGCATGTGCATGGAAATGTAAAAAGGTATTTTGCCTTGAATGTTTAAGAAGTCACATAAGTTTTATGGCTTTAGATTGCTTTGTGTGCTGCTAAGAAATATTATGTATTACAATCTGGGGACTTGTGGGACAAAGTAATTGTGCATGGGTTCTGTATTATTTTTCTTATGTTCTTTGGCTGAAAGTTCAAAGTTCAGATATCAGCAAGGGGATTTATGAGAATTCTGTTTATGGGTGATTGTCCTTCCACTGTAACTTTACCTTGTCCTCTTTCTTTGCATCTTTGTTCTCATAATTAAAAATAAAAATTAAAAACAGAAAATTAAGAACAGAAAAAAATTATTACTGTAGTAAAGACAACATAGTTTCACAATATTCTTTATATATTGCCCTTCCCCTACCCTCAGGATATCCCAGACCCTCTAGTACTGTCAAAAGTCACCCCTCTCTATACCCTCTGCAAGTTACTAATCTCAAATCTCTAGGGACCAGAGCAGTGGCACAGAGCTATAAGGTATCTGCCTTGTCAGCACTAGCCTAGGAGAGACCATGCTTCGATCCCCCAGAATTCTATATGGTCCCCCAAGCCAGGAGCGATTTCTGAGGGCTTAGCCAGGAGTAACCCCTGAGCGTCACCGGGTGTGGCCCAGAAAGCCCCTCTCAAAAAAAGTAATTGTTGTATTAATTACGATACTATAGTTTAAAAAATTAGTCTAGGGGCTGGAGTGGTGGCACAAGGAGTAAGGCTTCTACCTTGTCCACGCTAGCCTAGGATGAACCTTGTTTAGATCCCATGTCTTCCCATATGGTATCCCAAGCCAGGAGCGATTTCTGAGTGCATAGCTAGGAGTAACCCTTGAGCATCACCAGGTGTGCCCAAAAAATAAAAAACAAAAACAAAAAAACAAAAAAATTCTAGTTTAAGTTCAATGCATTATTGTCATTCAACACTCTTCATTCCTTTGTTTTGTTTTTAAGTACCACAGGTAGATGAAATTAACTCATAGTTGCTTTACTCCCTCTAATTTTGTATAAGTTTACTCCTAACTTCATCCAAGTTGTAGTGAAAAACGCAATTAAGAATAAATTGGGAGTGTGGGAGTGCAACACCAAAGAATGCTCAGGACGTATTCCTGACTCTGTGCCCAGGGATCACTCCTCCTGGTGGTGCTCAAGAGATTTTATGTGGAACTAGTTTAGTTGAGATTTAGTATTTTATTTTAAGATATCTATTTTAAGATAGAAACACAGCAAGAAGTTGCCAAAATTTTTGACAGCATCTGTACTATTTTAATTCCTACCAGTAGTGTATGAGAGATTCAATTTCTCCATACTCTCATAGCTGCAATTATCACCTTTAAAATATTTTTATTGTTCTAATGAATATGAAGTGGAATTTAGTTATAACTTTAATTTGCAGTTCATTAGTGACAAATTATATTGAATACATTTTCATATATGCTATTTCTTCTCATTGGTGAAATAACTGTTCAGGGTTTTTAAAACCTATTTTTCATAGAAATATCTATTTTTTAGAAAGAGAGGGAGATAGAAAAGAAAAATGTCAGCGTTAGAGGTGAGGGGAGGGGAATAGGATGGGGTTGAGGAATGCAGAACATGGGGACATTGATGGCGGGAAATGTGCACTAGTGAAGGGATGGGTGTTGGGATATTGTATGATCAAAACTCAATCATGAACAGCTTTGTAACTGTGTTGCTCATGTTGATTCAATTTAAAATGTTATAACTATTATGCAGCAATCAAGAGAGACAAAATTATGAAATTTTCCTATACATGGATGTACATGGAATCTATTATGCTGAGTGAAATAAGTCAGAGGGAGAGAGATAGACACAAAATAGTCTCACTCATTTATGGGTTTTAAAAAAAGTTAAAGACATTATTGTAATAAGGCCCAGAGATAATAGAGTTAAGGGCCAGAAGGGCCGGAAAGACTGGCTCACAATATGAAGCTCACCACAAAGAGTGGTGAATGCTGTTGGAAAAATAACTACACTAACAACTAGCATGACAATGTTAAGGAATAAGAGAAGTAGAATACCTGTCTTGAATACAGGCAGGTGGGGGAGGAGAGAGTGTGGTATTGGTGGTGGGAATGTTGCACTGGTGAAGGGACTGTTTGTGACTGAAACCCTATAATCATGCTTGCAATAATGGTGCTTGAATAAAGATTAAAAAAAAAATAAGAGGGGCCGGAGAGATAGCACCTCTGTCGGGTGTTTGCCTTGCAAGCAACCAACCCAGAACCAATGGTGGTTCAAATCCTAGCATCCTATATGGTCCCCTGAGCCTGCCTGGAGCGATTTTCTGAGCAGAGAGCCAGGAGTAACCCCTGAGTGCCATCAGGTATGACCCAAAACAACAACAACAAAAAAGAATAAATTTAACAAAACTATAAAAAAAAGTTATAGCTTAAAAAGAAAAAAGATAGGAGCACAGAAAACTTCCAAATATAATAAAAGGTATCATTGAAACAACTAAGAATTAAAGCATTCAGGGGTCCAAAGTGATTTCACAACAGGTAGGCATTTGCCTTGCAAGTAGTCAACCCAGGTTCAACCACCAACACCCTCTGACATATTTATCTCAAGATAACACTCTCCATTTGCATCCATGTATAAACAAATTTCATGATTTCATTTTTCCTAATAGCTGCATAGTATTTCATTGTGTAGCTATACCACAGTTTCTTTATCTACTCATCTTTTCTTGGGCACTTGGGTTGTTCCAGATTCTGGCAATTGTAAATAGTGCTGCAATAAATATAGGCATGCAAAGATCTTTTCTGCATTATGTTTGTAAAGACCTCAATCTCAATAATTAGCATATTACAAATACAAAGCAAATCTTATATCTCTTTCCAGTGAACTATTGAGAACCAGTGCTCCTGGGAAATTATTCTCTGGTTTTTGCTTTGAAACCACATTTGTTGGTGCTTCAGGGCACATCAGAAAGGCCAAAAATTGCCCCAAAAAATTTTAATATAGTTTTATGAAACTATAGATACCACTTTAATATATGGGAAACACTCTTTCGTTGATATTTCTTAGAATCACAAGTGATTCCTCTATAAAATTTTTAATTTAAAAATCTCTAACTTCAGAGGTCTTTCTGAGACAACTGCAACTGAACAGATCTTCTGGAAAAATAATGAAAGACTATACTAGGCTTCATCCAAGATGTGGGCAAAAACCAAGACCACCAACTACAGAAGACTGATTAAAAAACAACTGTGATAGAACAGAACTTCTGGAATTGTAAAGAAAAACTCCATCCTAAGTTCCATCCTATGACATGTGCAAATACTAAGATCATTAGCTACAGAGGCCTGATTTTTTTTCATCCACGATGGAGCAGAAAACTTCCAGACATCACAAAAGGACCTAGGGGAGAGTAAAAGAGCATATACGGAGCCTGTAGTTATACCCATGACAGTATACTTCATGGGCAGAGAAACTCTGTATCTCTTAGGCCAGGGGAATTCCCTTCTAATTTCCCCAATTCTTCTGTGTCTATGCAAAAAAAAAAAATAGCACAAATTAAAAGAATTTTGTAATTATTGTTGCTTGTTTTTTTTTCTTTGCTTTGCTTTTTTTTTCTTTTTTTTTTTTTCTGTGCTTTGATTCGTCTTTATTTCAGAACTGTGGTTAATGTTTGGTTGCTGTCTTTATTGCTGTGGTGCTTTTCATGGTTTTTTGTTTTTGTTTTTGTTGTGTGTGTGTTTTGGGGTTTAATTTTTTAATATTATTTTTGATTTCCTTACTTTTTCCCTTTCTTTTCTTAAACTGATTTTTATAGTCTATAGAGGAACTCCTCCCTTTTTTTGCTTGTTTGATTTTTTGTCACTCCCCCTTTTTCTTTTTCTTTTTCTTTTTTTCTTACCTTCAAACAGAACCACATAACTTGAACCATCTTATTCTGCCTCACAAATTGGGGAAATAATGGAGGTCACCAAGACCAAACAGTCATATGAACATTGAGTCGAAATAAAAAAATGATCAGACCTAAACACCAAATTCAAAGCCAACTACATCAGACTCGATACCCAATCTACAACAAGCTAAACACAGAAGAGAACACCTATACTAGCAGCCTGAGGGGCAAAGGAGGGGCAATATGGGATGCATGCTGGGAGCAGGGGGGGGAGGGAAGACAACATTGGTGGTGGGAATGCCCCTGATTCAATGTCACTATGTACCTAAAATACTACTGTGAAAGATTTGTAATCCACTTTGGTCAAAATAAAAATTATTAATAAAAATTTACTTAATATTTCTTGGCACAACTAACTAGTAATGAAATTATTGAAAAACAGCATTAAAAAGAATTTGTGAAAATTGTCATATCCAAAAAATGGAAGAACATTCCCTGCTCAATAGAAGAAAGAATCAACATAATCAAAATGACTATCTTAGGGGCTGGGGAGATAGCATGAAGGTATGCCTTGCATGCAGAAGGACATTAGTTCAAATTCAGGCATTTCATATGGTTCCCTGCCAGGAGCGATTTCTGAGTGTAAAGCCAGGAGTAACCCCTGAACACTGCCAGGTGTTACCCAAAAACAAACAAACAACAAAAATAAGACTATCTTACCTAAATTACTATATAGATCCAATGCAATCCCTATCCAAATTCAGACATCATTTTTTAAGCAATTAGAACAATCAATTATAAAGTTCAACTGGAACCAAAAAAGACCTAGGTTAGCCAAATCCATACTGAAAAACAAGAAACTGGGTGGCATTTCTCTACCTAATCTGAAGCTTTATTATAAAGCTGTAGTCATCAAAACAGCATGGTACTGGAACAAAGATATAGTATCAGACCAGTAGTTTAGAACAGAATATTTAGAGATATACCCCTAATATATGGTCAACTGATAGTTGACAAAGTATCCAAGAACCTGAAAGGAGTAAAGACAGTCTCTTCAACAAATGGTGTTGGAACAACCCAGTAACCACTTCTGGGGCCCTTGTAACAAGCAGAGAACTTTGTTAAAAGCAGGGAGCCCTGAGAAGTAAGTGTAATCATTTAAGGTTTGCATAGAGACAATGAAAGCGTAGAATTTTAACCCTGGGAAACTGAGTCTAACTTATCTGAAGTTCCCATTATCTGCACATTCCAACTGTTATCTAGGTGTTCCTGTCTGTTCAATGTATCTATGCCATACCTACATGGGTATGTGTAGAATTGTGTCCGCAAAAAGTATTTAAGCTGGATCTTTTGCGTCAATAAACACACTGGAATTTTTCTCCCATTCTTGTCTGTCTTTGTGTCTGTTATTTGTTGTGTATATGTCTGTTGTATGCATAGCTCCCAATGAGAAAAAGTAACCCACAATTTGACTGGTGTCCCCCACAGGTCCAGGGCACCAACAAACCACCTGTAAGAAACTATAGATTGATTCATACCTCACTCCCTACACAAAAATTAACTCAAAATGAATTAAAAACCTGAAAATCAGACCCGAATCTATAAGGTTCATCGAGGAAAAATTAGGAAGTACACTTCAAGACTTATACCTCAAAAAATGATGTTGGATTGCCAATGGCAAGAGTAATAGCATCAAACCTAGATAAATGGGACTACACCAAACTAAAAAGTTTCTGCATGGCAAAAGAAACACTGGCTAAAACTAGAAGACAGTTAAAAGAATGGGAAAAAAAATTTCACATTTGACACATCGGATAACAAAGCACTCAGAAAGATGAGTTCCACAAAATCTAATAAAGCCATAGAAAAATGGGGAGAAAAAATGAATATACACTTTTCCAAGGAAGACCGACAGATGACCAAGAGACACATGAAAATATGTTCACCATTACTCATCATTAGGGAAATAAATCAATACAACAATGAGGTACCACTTTACACCAGTGAAGATGGCATACATCAAAAAATAAAGGGTCCAATCGCTGTTGGCGGAGATGTGGTAAGAAAGGAACTCTCATTCACTGCTGGTGGGAATGTTGCCTGGTCCAACCCCTATGGAAAACAGTATGGAGGGTGCTTAGTAAACTCAGAATTGAGCTGCCATATGACCCAGCAATGACAATCCTGAGTATCTATTCCCAAAACAGAAGGATATTCATCCCAAAGTATGTATGCACTCCACTATTTATCATGGCAATCAGCACAACAGTCAAGATTTGAAACCAACAGATGAGTGAATCATGAAGATGTGGTATTTTTACACAATGGAATACTACATAGCAGTTAGAAATAATACAATCATGGATTTTGCAGCAACATGGATGGACCTAGAAAATATTATGTTAAACGAAGTAACCCAGAAGAAGGATAAATACAAAATGATAGCACTTCTTTGAGGTATTTAGAATATATAGTACAGTTACCTATAGTACTCCATAAACAGATACAAGGGTTAAAAGTGTAGAAACTCCAAACACCATAAATGCCAGCATTTAAATGAAGTGGAAGGGGGGGGCAAAATTGCGAATATCCACTATAACAAAGAGACCAGCAACGATGGAAACAGTGGTTTAGAGTGAACAGGTATGTAATCAACCTAATAATAATATAATATAATATAATATAATATAATATAATATAATATAATATAATATAATATAATTATATATAATTATATAATAATAATATAATATAATAATGTCCTAATGTATTCACAGAACCAGGTGCAGATTATGATTGGAACTCTGGGACAACCACTGTAGTGATTACTAGCAATATGTTTTAATGCCTTAATTTTACCAGGTTCAAATAACCCCTCAGCTTCTTTGTCCATAGTGGTCCTTGGAAATAAAGAATAGACACCCTAATTTTAAACCTCAATCATACTGGATATCGTATACAGTGCTCATTATGACAAAGTCTCGATAAAATATTCTAATTTAACCACTTCCTTTTGTTTATGTCTTCTATTAGGACACAAAGTATATGATCATTCAGACCGCTGGAATAGTCAATGGTGCACCACAGACCTATGTTACTGGTCCCAATCATCGAACATGTTTTTGCAAATAACTACTTCCTTTTATTTTCTTCTTTCTCTCTCCTCTTTTTTCCCTCTACTTCTTTCCCTCTCTCCTTTACTCTTTTTCATCAATTCAACCTAGAAAAATAGACTCATATAGCAAGGTGGCAGGCTACAAAATTAACACACAAAAATCAATGGCCTTTCTATACACCAGTAGTAATAAGGAAGAAATGGACATTAAGAAAACAACCCCATTCACAATAGTGCCACACAAACTCAAATATCTTGGAATCAACTTGACTAAAAATGTGAAGGACCTATACAAACAAAACTATAAAACTCTGCTCCAAGAAATAAGAGAGGACATGTGGAAATGGAAGCACATACCCTGCTCATGAATTGGCAGGATTAATAGCATTAAAATGGCAATACTCCCCAAAGCAATGTACAGATTTAATGCGATCCCTCTAAAGATACCCGTGACATTCTTCAAAGAAGTGGATCTGGCACTTTTGAAATTCATTTGGAACAATAAACACCCTCGAATAGCTAAAGCAATCATTGGGAAAAAGAATATGGAAGGAATTACTTTCCCCAACTTTAACATGTACTACAAAGCAATAGTTATCAAAACAGCATCGTATTGGAATAAATACAGGCCCTCAGAGCAGTGGAATAGGCTTGAATACTCAGAGAATGTTCCCCAGACATACAATCACCTAATTTTTTATAAAGGAGCAAGAAATCCTAAATGGAGCAAAGAAAGCCTCTTCAACAAGTGGTGTTGGCACAACTGGCTAGCCACTTGCAAAAAATTGAATTTAGACCCCCAGCAAACATCATGTATGAAGGTTAAATTCAAATGGATTAAAGACCTCAATATCAGACCTGAAACCATAAGATATATAGAACAACACGTAGGTAAAACACTCCAGGACATTGAGACTAAAGGCATCTTCAAGGAGAAAACTGCACTCTCCAACCAAGTGAAAGCAGAAATTAACATATGGGAATATATTAAACTGAGAAGCTTCTGCACCTCAAAGAAAATAGCGCCCAGGATACAAGAGCACCCCACTGAGTGAGAGAAACTATTCACCCAATACTTATCAGATAAGGGTCTAATCTCCAAAATATACAAGACACTGACAGAACTTTACAAGAAAAAAACATCTAATCCCATCAAAATATAGGAAGAAGAAATGGACACTTTGACAAAGAAGAAATACATATGGCCAAAAGACACATGAAAAAATGCTCCACATCACTAATCATCGGGGAGATGCAAATCCAAAGAACTATGAGGTACCACCTCACACCCCAAAGATTGGCACACATCACAAAGAATGAGAACAAGCAGTGTTGGTGGGGATGTGGAGAGAAAGGAACTCTTATCCACTGCTGCTGGGAATGCCATCTAGTTCAAACTTTATGGAGAGCAATATGTAGATTCCTCCAAAAAATGGAAATCGAGCTCCCATACGATCCAGCTATACCACTCCTAGGAATATACCCTAGGAACACAAAAATACAATACAAAAATCCCTTCCTTACACCTATATTCATTGTAGCACTATTTACCATAGCAAGACTCTGGAAACAGCCAAGATACCCTTCAACAGATGAATGGCTAAAGAAACTGTGGCACATATACACAATGGAATATTATGCAGCTGTCAGGAGAGATGAAGCCATGTAATTTTCCTATACATGGATGTACATGGAATCTATTATGCTGAGTGAAATAAGTCAGAGAGAGAGAAAGACACAGAATGGTCTCACTCATCTATGGATTTTAAGAAAAATGAAAGACATTTTTGCAATAATAATTTTCAGGCACAAAAGAGAAAAAAGCTGCAAGTTACAGCTCACCTCATGAAGCTCACCGCAAATAGGGATGAGTTTAGAGAAATAACTACGTTTTTAACTATCCTAATAATGAGAATATACAAGGGAAATAGAAAGCCTGTCTAGAGTACAGACGGGAGTTGGGTGGGGAGGAGGGAGATTTGGGACATTGGTGATGGGAATGTTGCACTGGTGATGGGTGGTGTTCTTAACATGACTGAAACCCAAATACAATCATGTATGTAATAAAGTTGGTTAAATAAAATAAATAAAAGAAACCTGTAGTGGTTCTCATGAAAGTATGCTTGAAGGATGGAGAAACTCGAAATCTCTTAGGCCAAGTAAATTCCCTAACTTCCCCAAACTTACTATGCCTTAGCAAAGAAGAAAGGAGGAGGAGGAGAAGGAGGAGGAGGAAGAAGAAGAAGAAGAAGAAGAAGAAGAAGAAGAAGAAGAAGAAGAAGAAGAAGAAGAAGAAGAAGAAGAAGAAGAAGAAGAAGAAGAAGAAGAAGAAGAAGAAGAAGAAGAAAAGAAGAAGAAGAAGAAGAAGAAGAAGAAGAAGAAGAAGAAGAAGAAGAAACCGTTTTATGTGGGCTGGAGAGATAGCATGATGGAGTTAAGGCTTTTGCCTTGCATGTGGAATGTCAGTGGTTCAAATCCCGGCATCCCACATGGTCCTCTGAGCCTGCCAGGAGCGATTTCTGAGTGTAGAGCCAGGAGTTACGCCTGAACACTGCTGGGTGTGACCCAAACACCCCCCCCCCCAAAGAAAGAAACCTTTTTATGGAGTTACTGGTTCGTTTTTTTGGTTTTTTTTTTTTTACTTTTTTTTTTTTGTCGTTGTTGTTGGGTTTGTGTGAGTGCTTGTTTTTCATAGTTGCTGGCTTTATTTGTTTGTTCTTTTTCGTTTTGGCTTTTTTTGTGTGTTTTTTCTTGTTATTGCTTTGCTGTTTATTGTTTGTTATTGTATTTTTGTTTTGTTACCTTTTTATTCTTTTATCCCTTTCCTCTTCTAAATTGATATTTATAACACCTGGAAGAACTTCTCCTAGTTTTTCTTTTTTTCTTTACCTTTTTCTTTTTCTATATTCCCAACAGAACTACTAAGAATCATCTTGTTTATCCTCATAAGTTGAGGGGGGAAATGGATGTTACCAGGTCTGGACACTTGCACGAACATTTAGTGAAAGTAAAAAATGATCAGACCTGAATATCAAACCCAAAGTCAATGACAACAGAATCTATACCCAATCCACAGCAAGCTGTACAAGTGGGGACCAGTTACACTAGTATTCTTGGGGGTAAAGGAGGGAGATATGGGATGCATACTGGAAACAGGGCTGGAGGGAGGACAACACTGGTGGTGGGAATACCTCTGATTTATTGTCACTATGTACCTTAAATATTACCATGAAAAATTTGTAATACACTTAAGCCACATAAAAAAAATTTTTTTAAAAAAAGCAGTTGAATTATAACAAGGTTATAAGGAAAAAAGTTTCTAATGATGGTAACATAAAAATAACATGTATTCTCTTAGGAAACCTTAAGTGCTCTTTAGCAGAATATAACTATTGAAAATTGTTATTTTTAATTTCATGTCAGCCCTGCAATTTCATAATCTCGGGGGGACCAGTATTGCTCCCTTTGGTCCCAGGTATAAACTCCCCAATTAGAAGGTATCACACAGACACCTTGGTGGGAAATCAACCTGCACCAGTTGCAGAAAGAAAATCTGGAGGTAACTCTAGAAACTAGAGTCTAGTGTAAGTGAGAAAAATCAAACACTATTTATCAACAAATAGTCAACCTCGTGTTTGAGGAGAAATGTAAAGCAAAGCATTAGAGCCAAAGTTATATGAAGTTTCAGGAATAATCACGTCCTTAGTAACTCATCAAATGGAAGAAACTAAATGGATCAAGCACTGCAAAATTGTTAAATGAATGAACAAAGGAATGAAATAATGAATGATTGGTGAGTGACTCCATTGTTGAGTGATAGTATTTAGGTTTTAAAAGCATCTACACTGTATGTACTCTCTACAACTTGATTTTACATATTTTCTTGACAATAAGACATGAGCACCATTCCATAAGAGTTAATATTTGTTTCTGACTTTCTGGACTGTATATATTAATGTCTAATATGAATCTACTCTGATTTATTTAGCCTTTCCTCCAAATGCTTGCTCCCTAGTCCAAATGTTTTATAGTGTAAAATGTGTTATAATGTAATAAATATCATTACCTTCTAAGCAATTCCAGGACCTTCAGCATAGGTGAATGAAACTGGGGCTAAGAAGAGGTTTGTCCCTGAAACAGTGGAAGCAGAATTCAAACCTAGATCTACCTGCATGCTTTCCACTACACTATTTACACATTGAATATAAATTTAGCTCCAGAATCATGAGGGTGTAGTGTATAGGCTCAATATGTTCAACATACTCAACTTCTTCTGGGGTAGTGTGCTCATATGTATCCCCCGTACTGATTTTGCATAACTTGCAAAGAATTTCCCATAATGATAATTTTTGAACTCAATTTCATTCATTGGACAAATGTCACTGCCTTATGAGTCTACTTGTGGGACTTTGACCCATTCTAATTTTCTCTAACACGTCTCCTACTCTTTGAATGGAAGTCTTTTTGAAGGGTTTACATTTCATTTATATTTCACAGGAAATTTACCCAGAAACAAACTTACACTAGCCGACTGGTCTGAATTCTCACTAAATGTTGAAGAGATTGGTTTCTTAACTAATTACTACAGATTTAATATTTAAGATACAGGGAAGACCAGATTATCCAAGTTATCCACAGGCTGAGTTTGCCTTGTCCCTCACTATGAAAGGCACATTTTGCCCTCACCCTGACCATTTCTATCTTGGAATCCCAACTCTACCTGTGATTACTAACCTCAGAGTAAACACTTAGATTTTGAACACCAGTTTTCTAAATTTTGCTGATTCATTTAATAGTTTATGTTTTTATGTGATCCATGATGTGACTATAAATATTGTTTTCTAAGCTATTTTATCTATTTATATATTATAGAACTAATATAACTATTTTATATAGCTGATCCTTGAGGGGTTTGTAACAAATTTACTTATTACTTTTTGGGTTTGAGGCCACACCTGGTGATGGTCAATGTTACTCTTGGCTCTGCACTCAGGAACTACTTCTGACAATGCTTGGAGGATCAAAATAAAATGCCTGGAATTAAACCTGATTGCCCATGTGTAAGGCAAGCCACTTACCTGGTGTGCTATCAATCTGGCCTCATATCTGGTATTTGAAGATTTATAATTAAAATCTTTTATTATAGGGCCAGAGCGGTGGCACAAGTGGTAGGACATTTGCCTTGCACACAACTGATGTAGGACTAACCATGGTTAGATCCTCTGGCGTCCTATATGGTCCCCCAAGCCAGGAGCGATTTCTGAGCGCAGAGCCAGGAGTAACCCCTGAGCATCACTGGGTGTGGCCTCAAAACAAAACAAAAATCTTTCATTCATATGGATATGATTTGGATCAATAATTAAGTATAAATACAATGTTATTATTATTCCATGGATAGATGTATTTATTATATTAGTATACATTGGCCTATCTTCATAGCCAAGCTTTTATAGATGTATGAACCTATTCATGATTTTCTTTCCCTAGATCCATCTGTTTATCTATCTACAAATTAAATCTATTTTTCTTACTACTATAAAATAAATTCTGATATCTGTAGAACAAATTCCCACTACGTTTTTGTCTTTAAAACATATCAATATCTTTCACACTTCTTTCTTCCAATAAAATATAAGTTGTGCAGGGGCCAGAGAGATATCATGGAGGTAAGGCATTTGCCTTTCATACAGAAGGACAGTGGTTCGAATACCGGTATCTCATATGGTCCCCTGTGCCTCCCAGGGGTGATTTTTGAGGATAGAGCCAGGAGTAACCCTTGAGCGCTGCCGGGTGTGACCCAAAAACCATATATATATATATATATATATATATATATATATATATATATATATATATAATTTGTGCAGATATAGATAAAATTCTCAACTATTTCATTGAAACTGCATTTTTTTAAGTAGTCATAAAGAAAATGTACTGTTTTCAGTATTAAGTTCCTTTCCATTATTCTGGCCTACACTTGGTCTTCAGAAAGTCTTTAACCTCGGTTTGATATTCAATAATGATTGTGCATAATCTTAGATATATTTCTAAATAAATTTCGCTGTTATTGTAAATGAAATTTTATGAATAGCATTTTAACTTATTTTATTGAACCTAAATGCAGTTTGTTTTTACATATTAAGCACCTATCAAGTATCCATTAAACTTTATTACAAATTGATCTAATTTCTATGTTTTCAATAAACAAAATTATATTACCTAAAAGCCAAATGATTGTGCTTCTTTGTTTATAATAATTTATCCTTAATTTGCTCTGTGTATCTTTTCCCCCTGACTAGAATTTTTAGAAAATCCTAATAGATTTAATCAGGCATCTTTGTTCTATTCCCTTTTTTTTTTTTTGATAAATTTGTATTTAATAGGTTTCACACGATCTATTAGGAAGTATGATGTTTAAACTAGCATTTTCATTTAAAAATCATCTTAAAAAGTGATCGGATTTTACCATATTTTGCCATATCTACCGAGCTCACATGACTTTTTCTCTAATATTGAAATGGCAAATTACATATAAAAATTTTTAATGTTAAAAAAAATTTTTGTTTGGTTTTTGTTATTGTTGTTTTGCTTTTGGGGGCCGGGGGGTCCACCCAGTGGCACCCAGGGGTTACTCCTAGCTCTGCACTCAGAAATCACTCCTGGCAGGCATGAGGGGAATCATATGGGATGCTGGGTTTCAAACCACCATCTGTCCAGGATCTGCCGCATTCAAGGCAAACGCCCTACCGCTGTGTTATCTCTTGGGCCACCAAAAATATTTTCATTTTGAAGGGAAGAGGAGTCAGTGTTTGAGTTATACTGATGATGGGGGAGAGTGGTATAGTTACACAGCCAATGTGCAGACTCTGCGTCTCTGAAAACATGAGATCAAATCTGCAACCTTGAACTTCTCTTGCCAAGATGGCAGGCAGGGTAGGGGTAGTGAGTAAAGGAGTGATGGACTATGGAGCACTGGTGATGGGAGTGGACACTGGTGGCGGGATTGGTGACAAAATATTATATGACTAAAATTTAATTATCAATAACTTTGTAAACTATAGTCTCTAAATAATTAAAAAATATTTTCATCACTGGGATAAATGCAAATCAATCTTGAATACTGACAGAAGCTGTTGATTCATATACTTCAATTGTGTGTCATCTACTGCAAAGGGAGCTTCAAGTGGAGTCATTCCCCTGCTTCTTCATTCTATTTTCTCAGCTCCTAGAAAGATGGAGTGGCCTGTCTGATTGATAAATCTGATGACAATCCAGGATGCCCTGCTCTGTCCTTGTCAGGAACAGCCCAACTGCTGAAGTTATGCTTCCCTGCATTCCAGAGAGCCTCTTTTACCGGGTACCAAAGGTATGACCAGTCTCTGCTCAATATGGGCCATTCTTTAGCCCCAAGTTTACTAATAAAAATAATATCCTCACCAGGCATGTAAAAAATTATGTTCTCCACTTATGCTTTATCTTATTCATGTTATCAACTAGTTCAAATCCTGGGAAAGTAAGAGAATAGCTAATCCTTGCAATCTCCTTTCAGAATCCCCACTATTCTGTTACTGCGTGTTTTAAACAATCTTACTTTCACACTAGCTTGTCAAAGATCGTTAGTCTTCTAATATGAGTTAGGAAATGTTACCTTTACAAATTACTAGAATAAATTATTATAATTAGCTGTTTCTTAAGTGTTTGATGCTTATTCTGATTGGATCTATTATATATATATATATACGCTTAAAAAATTCAAATCACTCCTGGGACTGGAGCTATAATACAGTAGGTAAGGTACTTGCTTGCATGCAGAAGACCCAGTTTTGATATAATCATTCAATATGGTCCCATGACCCCTCCAGAGTGATCTCTGAGCAGAAGCACCAGCAGACATGACACCCCCAAAAAAGATATTAAAAATCATTTCAAGTTTAAATAAACGTCAATAGTTTGCATATAACTGAATAATTTAAGTATTTCTATTTACTTAATTTTTAAAAAATAAATATTGTGCCTTAGATATTTAGCTAAATAAACTGAAGTACATGCTACAGACTTTGCTTACAGAAGCCCCATTTTGATTTTGGGTACCCTGAGCACCACCAGGGGCAGACTGATCATTGTAGTCCTTAGCACTTTTTGATGTGGCTTTAAAAAAAGGCTATCCTGTATAAAATAAAAAATAACTGTGTTACATTTTATTCCCTTGAGAAAATAAATGGGGTAAAATAGACTTATTCTATTTTTTTTTTCAAAATAAAAAATTTAGGGTCACAAGAGATAACACAGCTGGTAAATTACTTGCTTTGCTGACACAGGTTCTATAGACCCATTTGGTCCCCAAGTCTATCATATGTAATTTCTCAGCACCACCAAGTGTAATCAAAAATAATACACATTTGGTTAAAAAAGAGATGAATTATGATTTGATTTTAAATTTAAAATACTGCTCAATAATCTCATAGCAAATAGTAATAGGCTGTGATTTTTTTCTTTGTCAATAACTGAAAAAATAATATTCAGGATGAACCAAATTTATTTCAATAAAAATATTTACCAAAAACACAAATGGGCATTTACAAGATTAGAAATTCAAAATTCTAAGTAATAGATCAGGAAATGAGAAAATAAGCTTGCAATTATGAATGAAAATAAGTGAATAGGATGACTGTATGCTTAGTAACTTAGCAAAAATATTAAGAAAATACAAGTGTTCTGGAGAAAAAGAGCACAACCCAGACCCTAGACACTGCATAGAAATAAACAATGTTGTAGTTATCAGGGAACAAAGAAAATGAGCAAGAACTATTGATCGATTTAATATGTGTATATTCTCAGACTTTTCAATGTGGTTCCTGAGAATATATAGAGCCTAGGAAATTTTTTACCCTGAGCAATTTTTAGTGGAGACAAATTGTAGGTAGTCTTTTATCACTAACAAAGCATACAGGCTAGTTATGTTGGGTGAGCACCATAGATAATACTGCCAACTGCATGGTTCATGATTGAATCAATTCTAGAAATTATTTCTAGTCTAGATTTAACTGGAAGTGAGATTGAGCATCTTCTGTGGAATTTTGACAATACTGAGACATTCTTACTGCTTTTAAAAAATATGGAACCACAGCAGATGGGAAACTTTATAAGTGAAATTAAAATATATATATGTATAGTAATTGTATAAAATTATATATATCCAAAAATGGCAAAAAGAATTTCTGCCTCCTGCTAAGGAAGACTAAATAATAAAATGAGAATATGAAAATAAATTGAAGCAAGACTAGGTAGAATTATATGGATATGTCAAGATTCCAGGTGTCAAGATTAGTTTTTAGCAAATTTGGGGTTTGTACTTAAAATAGAACATGCAAGACTCACAATAAAATTAAAGTATATTGTGATAGAGTTCATAATTGAAATGTATATTCTTTTCTTCCTTCATCTTTTCTTTTTGTCTTTTTTCTTCCCTGCTAAGGATTAAACTCATGACCTCAACAGGAAATATTTTTTAACCCAATAGGAAAGCAACTAATTTATTACTTCCAATCTGAAATTGGTTAAAGGATTACAGTAGTCCTAGATTTCTGGGTTTTTATTTGCTTCTTTTCAGCTGACAATTAATCCTTGCACACCATGGAAACAAACAATGGCACTGAAGTGACTGAATTCATCCTCCTAGGATTTGCTGCACAGCATAAGTATTGGCATATCCTGTTCATAGTTTTCCTAATAATCTATGTTGTCACTCTAGTGGGTAATATTGGTATGATCCTACTCATCAGATTTGCTTCCTCCCTTAAAACACCTATGTACTTCTTTCTTCAACATTTGGCATTTGTTGATCTTTGCTACTCCTCTGCTATCACTCCCAAGATGTTGCAGAACTTTGTACAAACAGACCATTCCATCTCTTTCGTAGAATGTGTGGCCCAAATACTCATCTATGCTACCTTCGCAACCAGTGACAGCTACATTCTAGCTGCTATGGCAGTGGACCGTTACATGGCCATCTGCAACCCACTTCGATATCCAATAGTCATGACCCAGAGAGTGTGCATTCAATTTGTAATTGGTTCCTATATCATGGGCTTCCTAAACGCATCTATAAATACTAGTTTTACATTCTCTTTGAGCTTTTGCAGATCCAATAAAATTAACCACTTTTTCTGTGATGCACCCCCAATTCTTGCCCTCTCGTGCTCTAGCATTGACTTAAATATTTTACTCTTAACAGTCTTTGTGGGGTTCAACTTGACATTTACCATTTTAGTCTTCATCCTTTCCTACATATATATTCTGGCTGCCATCTTGAAGATCTCTTCTGCTGAGGGGAGATAAAAAGCCTTTTCCACCTGTGCTTCTCACTTTACCGCTGTCACAATTTTCTATGGAACTCTCGCATACATGTATCTACACCATGGGACCACTGAATCTCAAGAGCAAGAAAAAATGGCTTCCGTCTTTTATGGCATTATCATCCCCATGTTAAACCCTCTCATCTACAGTCTGAGAAACCAAGATGTAAAAGAAGCCATTAAGGGGATTGGAAAAAAGTATTTCTAGTATGAACTTTGATGTCTTTCTTTTTTTTAACCTTCCAGCTCCTACTTTATCTTTTTTCAATAATTTTTTATTTAAGCACAAAGTTACAAACATGTTTGTAATTGGGGTTCTGCCATAAAATCTGCCATAAAATGCACACACCCCTTCACAGTACAACTTGTCCAAACCATTGTCCCCCATTTTCTACCTCCCCTCCCTCCCATACCTTGCCTGTCTTTGAGGCAGATATTGTATTTCTCTCTATCATTGTCATGGTAGCTGTTAGTGTAACTATTTCTTTAACTACTCATACTACTCTCTTTATGATATGCTTCTTATTTGGGCTGGTCCTTCCAGCCCTCATCTCTTTTGTCGCTGGGTGTTATTATTATACTGTCTTTTATTTTTCTTAAATTCTATGAAATTTACTTATACATGAATGGATTTAGAGACTATTATAGTGAATTAAATAAATCATAGGGAGATAGATAAGCACAGAACAGTCTCACTCGTATGCGGGAGTTAAGAAAAATAAATTTTGATTTCTAATTTTGTTTTGGTTTTTCGGGCCACACCCATTTGATGCTCAGGGGTTACTCCTGGCTAAGTGCTCAGAAATTGCTCCTGGCTTGGGGGGACCATATGGGATGCCAGGGGATCAAACTGTGGTCCTTTTTTGGCTAGCGCTTGCAAGGCAGACACCTTACCTCTATCGCCACCTTGCCAGCCCCTTGATATCTAATTTAATATGGGTTCATCAAATCAACAGTTCTCACAGAAAATGTGGCAAAATTTTGTGAGACACAAAGGTATTCCTTAGTAATATCAATAACAGAAGAACTAAAGGGCTTCTTAGTTAAACAACTAACTTATAATTTTGTCCTTTCTTTTTAAAAAAAAAAAGTTGGGGCCAGTGAGGTGGTGCTAGAGGTAAGGTGTCTGCCTTGCAAGTGCTAGCCAAGGAAGGACCGTGATTCAATCCCCCAGTGTCCCATATGGTACCCCCAAGCCAGGGGCAACTTCTGAGTGCTTAGCCAGGAGTAACCCCTGAGCATCAAATGGGTGTGGCCCAAAGAAACAAAAAAAAAGGGGGGGAGTATCTAAAACATATTTTATATTGCTTTTGTGAATTTTCAAGATTCTTTATTTCATCAAATATATGCCATTAATACAGAAAATGTTAATAAAGGGAAGCTTATACCCAATGTTGTTAAGTATCCATATCAACTCTAATATTAAGATCCTCCAGGAAATTTTCTTTTCTGCTCTTCCTTAGGGATGAACCATTACTCTGGATATTATTCCATAATAAAATTATTTTGTTATTCTAAGAAATACTGAAAAGTGACATTTCTTTGGAGGAAATACAAAAAAAATAAAATAAAATAAGAGTTGAATAAATCTCATATAACTAATGTAATTGATAAACATTTCTTTTTTACTCAGGAGACTCTATCTTACCAGAAAATTTATACATAAATTGATAATATGAAAAATGTCAAATTATTGGTAAGAATTTCAGTCTCAGGGCCAGAGCAATAGCACATCTGCATGCAGCAGATTCTGGTTTGAACCCTGGTTTCCCTTAACCCCCCACCCCACTCCTAAGCCTACCAGGAGTGATTTCTGGGCACAAAGCCTGAACAACAAAGGGTGTGACCCAAAAACAAAAATTAAAAAGTTAAAAAAAGAACTTGAGTTTCTTATTTTCCACAATTAAATGACACAATTAAGAAAATAAAATTCAATGCAGAATTTGGTGCTATATGGCAATGTGAAATCCAGAAATAATATCACTACTTTTCACAATGTTCAAGAAAGTAAAATAAGTAAATATTTAAATAAATAAATAAATATTTTAGGGATGGAAAGAAATAGCACAGCTGTAGGGCATTGCACGCAGCTGATCCAGTACCAATGGTGGTTCAAATCCCAGCATCCCATGTGATCCCCTGAGCCTGCCAGGAGCGATTTCTCACCGTAGAGCCAGGAATAACCCATGAGTGTCACCGGGTGTGGGCCAAAAATACATAAATAAATAAATAAATATTTTAAAGTAATATTTATCATGAGTTTCTTCAGATCTTTCACAACTTGAAAACTGTTGGCAGCTTGATCACACTTTTCTATATAGAGAAAAAAATATTTCACTAAAATGGAGGCAAATCATCTCCAAAGCATAATAAAGGAACCTTTGTTTTTACAATCTTTTACCTTCTAGGGAGAGAAAGATAAATCCTATGCTTAAATTCCTTTATTCCTTACTTTAGTTAAATGGATATAACTGCCTTTGCCTAGAGAAGATATGAACAATACTATTTATTTATGTATTTTGCTGAGTTATTCTACAATATAAAAATCTCCTGCAATACAAAAAATTTTAAAACCCAAGTAAATCAATTTTAAAACACTAAAAAGGGTACAAGGACTGTCAGAGTAGTTTTCTCTGAAAAGACTTCTATAAAATCATCAGAGTATTGGCAGAATCAGTTAATGCACTATTGATTAATCATTTCAGAAATATGGATCATGGCCACAAACTTGTAGTCATCCTGGGAATACTTCCTCAATAAAATGTTTGCATCTCAGAAACAGCAGCATTTTTTGTGATATGTCCGTGTGTCCTATTCTCAGCATCATTCTTAATTCCACAGATCCATAAATCAGTATCTGGCTATCTAGTTTAAAGACATATACCTGAAGTTGGAGATAATATGCATAATTAAGGCAGTTGCCTTATACAAAACTAACCCCAGTTAAATCTTCAGCATCACAAATGGTTCCCGAGGGGCCGGGCGGTGGCGCTAAAGGTAAGGTGCCTGCCTTGCCTGCGCTAGCCTTGGACGGACCGCGGTTCAATCCCCCCCCCCCCCGGTGTCCCATATGGTCCCACAAGCCAGGAGCAACTTCTGAGCACATAGCCAGGAGTAACCCCTGAGCGTTACCGGGTGTGGCCCAAAAACCAAAAAAACAAACAAACAAACAAAAAAAACAAATGGTTCCCGAATACTGCGAGGAGTATTCTCCAAACACAGAGCCAGGAATAAGCTGCATGCAGCTGCCAGGTATGGTAGCAAAATCCTAAATAGTAAATAAATAAATGCATATAACATTGACTAATTGATTTTAAAAAACCTGCATACTGAGAGCAATCACTCAGGAGAGAGCTGCATATAGAATGATTTCCCTCATATGTGGAATAAAAACCCATACCATGAGAACAAATGGTCCCAGGTTACAGAATCTAAGAGCTTATCTATAAACATAATTTGCTAAGGAAGTGAGAAAGAAAAAGGGCACTAGGGCAGAGGAAGGAAGGAAGGAAGGAAGGAAGGAAGGAAGGAAGGAAGGAAGGAAGGAAGGAAGGAAGGAAGGAAGGAAGGAAGGAAGGAAGGAAGGAAGGAAGGAAGGAAGGAAGGAAGGAAGGAAGGAAGAAAAGGAAGGAGGGAGGGAGGAAGGAAGGGAAGGAGGAAGGAAGGGAAGGAGGGAGGGAAGAAGGGAGGGAGGGAGGGCAGGCTAAAAGGAAGGAAGAAAAAGAAAGGAAGGAAGAAAGGAAGGAAAATAGGAAGGAAGCAGTGAATGAAGGAAGAAGGAAAGGAAGGAAAGAGAAAAGGAAGGAGAGAAGGAAGGAAGGAGGAGGGAGGGAAGGAAGGAAAAGGGAAGGAGGAAGGGAGGAAGGACTGGAGTGAGTGAGGAAGAAAGGAAGGAAGGGAAGGAGGGAGGAAAGGAGGAAGAAAGGATAGAAGGAAAGGTTGGTGGAAGGGAGGAAGGGAGGGAGGAAAGAAAGGAAGGAAGGAAAAAAGGATAGAAGGAAAGGTGGGAGGGAGGAAGGAAAGATGGAAGGAAGGGAGGGAGGCAGGAAGGAAGGGATGAAGAAAGAGAGGGAGGAAGGAAGGAAGGAATGAAGGAAGGGAGGGAAGAAAGGAGGTAGGAAGGGAGGGAGGGAGGAAGGATGGAAAAAGGGAGGGAGGCAGGAAGGAAGGAAAGAAAGGGAGGGAGGAAAGGAGGTAGGAAGGAAGGAAGGAAGGGAGGAAGGAATAAGGGAGGGGGAGGGAGGGAGGAAGATAGGGAGGGAGGGAGGAGGAAGGAATGGAGGGAGGAAGGAAAGAAGGAAGGAAGGAAGAAAAAAGGAAGGATGGGAGGGAGGAAGGGAGGGAGGAAGGAAGGAAGGAATGGAGGGAGAAAGGGAGGAGGGAAAGAAGGAGGGAAGAGGAAGGAGGGAAAGAATGAGGTGAAGGGAGGGAGGGAAGAAGAAAATTTGTGTGACAATTGGAAGTCAAAAGATCTAAAAAAGAAAATTACCAAAGAAACCTCAAACACAATCATAGAAAAAAGTTATTTCCTGAGTTAAAACATTATATTAATTAAGGTGTTTAATATTTTATGCGTAGAAAAAACAAACTATGACCCATACACAAGTGAAAAATGAGCAGAAACTATCCCTTGTAAGATCTTACAGTTTCAACTCAAGAAAGATTTAAGTAAAATTATTTTAATTATGTTAAAAAATATTGAAGAAAACTTTCATTGAATTAAAAGAAAATATAATAGTTGTGTCTTAAAGAACAATAATATTAATAGAAATGGGACAGGAGTGATAGCATGGCGATGGGGCATTGCATTCAGTCGACCTGGGAGGGACCATGTTCGATTTCTGGTATCCCTTGTGGTCTGCCAGCCTACCGGGGTTGATTTCTGAGTGCAGAGACAGGAGTAACAGGTGTGGCCCAGAAACTATTCAATCAATCAATAAATAAACTTTTAAAAAAATTTTAAATAGAATTTTAGGAATTAACATGCAAAGTAGCTGAAACAAAAAATTCACTAGAATGAGTCACCAACAGATTAAAGCAGAGAATTATTTTACTTCTGAATTAGGTTAAGACTACCTATTAAAAGAATATTAAAAACAGAAAAAATTATTACTGTAGTAAAGACAAAATGGTTACACTATATATTCTTTATATATTGCCCTTCTCCTACCCTCAGAGAATCCCAGACCCTGTAGCACTCTCCAGAGTCACCCCTCTGTGCCCTCTGCCAGTTGCTAATCTCAAACCTCTAATCCAAGTTCAAGGAATTATTGTCATTTAACGCTCTTCCTTCCTTTGGTTTGTTTTTTATGTACCACATAGAAATTTAATTAACTCATAGTTGTTCTTCTCCCTCTAATTTTGTTTATGTTAACTCCGCCTAGCTTCATCCAAGTTGTGGCAAAAGGAGCAATTACGAATAAATTGGGGGTGTGGAAATGCAACACCAAGGAATGCTCATGACTTATTCCTGACCCTGTGCCCAGGGATCCCTCATGATGGTACTAGGATAGTTAAGGTTTTATGTGGTACTAGGATAGTTTTATGTAGTACTAGGTTAGTTAAGGCTTAATATTTTATTTTAAGATATCTATTTTAAGATAAAAACAGCAAGAAGTTGCCAAATCATTTCGACAGCATCTGTACTATTTTAGATTCCTACCAGTAGGATATGAGAGATTCAGTTTCTCCATATTCTCATTTCTGCAATTATCACTATTAAAATGTTTTTATTGTTCTAATGAATATGAAATGGAATTTAGTTACGACCTTAAAATTGCATTTTATTAGAGACAAATTATATTGAACACATTTTCATGTATGCTATTTCTTCTCATTGGTGAAGTACTTGATCATGGGTTGTTTTTTTTTTTACCTATTTCACCATAGGAATATTCATTTTTAGAAAGAGAGGGAGAGAGAAAAGAAAAATGTCAGCCTTAGAGGGGAGGGGAGGGGAGGGGAATAGGATGAGGCTGAGGAGGTGCAGAACCTGGGTACATTGGTGGTGGGAAATGTACACTAGTGAAGGGATGGGTGTTGAGATATTGTATGATTGAAATGCCATCATGAACAGTTTGTAACTGTGTAGCTCTTGTTGATTCCATCAAAATGTTATAACTATTATGCATCCATCAGGAGAGATGAATTCATGAAATTTTCCTATAAGTGGATATACATGTAATCTATTACGCTGAGTGAAATAAGTCAGAGGGAGAGAGATAGACACAGAATAGTCTCACTCATCTATGGGTTTTAAGAAAAATTAAAGACATTATTGTATTAAGGCCCAGAGAAAATAGTTAAGGGTCAGAAGGACCTGAAGGACCGGCTCACAATCTGAAGCTCACCACAAAGAGTGCTGAATGCTGTTGCGGAAATAACTACACTAACAACTAACATGACAGTGTTAAGGAATAAGAGAAGTAGAATTCCTGTCTGGAATACATGCAGAGGTGGGGGAGGAGAGGGTGGCATTGGAATGTTGCACTAGTGAAGGGGGGTGTTCTGTTTGTGACTGAAACCCAACTACAACCATGCTTTTAATCATGGTGCTTGAATAAAGATTTAAAAAAAAAAGTATGGGCCCGGAGAGATAGTACAGCGGCGTTTGCCTTGCAAGCAGGCGATCCAGGACCAAAGGTGGTTGGTTCGAATCCCGGTGTCCCACATGGTCCCCCGTGCCTGCCAGGAGCTATTTCTGAGCAGATAGCCAGGAGTAACCCTCTGAGCACCGTCAGGTGTGGCCCAAAAAAAAAAAAAGAAAAGAAAAGAAAAGAATAAATTTAACAAAAGTAAAAAACATGTTATAACTAAAAAAGAAAAAAGATAGAAACAGAAAACTTCCAAATCTAATAAAAATATCATTGAAACAACTAAAATTAATGCATTCAGGAGGACAGAGTGATTTCACAGCAGGTAAGGCATTTGCCTTGCAAGTGGTTAACCCAGCTTCCACCACTGGCACCCACTTACTCATTTATCTCAACATAATACTCTCCATATGCATCCATGTATAAGCAAATTTCATGACTTCATTTTTTCCTAACAGTTGCATAGTATTCCGTTATTTAGCTGTACAAATTTTTTTTTTATCCATTCATCTGTTCTTGGGCACTTGGATTGTTCCAGATTCTGGCTATTATAAATAGTGTTACAATTAACATAGGCATGCAAAGGTTTTTTTTTTATGTATTATGTTTGTAGAGCCCTCAATCTCAATAATTACCATATTGCAAATACAAACCAAATTTTATATGTCTTTCCAGTGAATCCAATGTTCCTGGAAAATTATTTTTTGGTTTTTATTTTGAGACCAAATGTGTCTGTGCTCAGGGTACAGGGGAAAAGACTGAGGAATTGTTTGAGATAGTTTTATGCAACTATAGATGCCACTTTAATATATGGGAAATACTAGTTCATTGATATTTCTTAGAATCACAGGTGAGTTCTCTATAGAATTTTTAATTTAAAAATGAATCATGGACTCATATGTCACTTTTTCTGTAGTAGTTTCTAATCAATAAATTAGGAAAAAAACTTTAAAGCAATAAATCTAGCTGTAAGTGCCTTCGTTTCTTGATCCTTCTTATTCTAGACTTTTGGCAGCCAGGATGCAAAGAAATGCCTACTAAAGTGACTGAATTATTCCTCCTGGGATTTTGTAACCAACATAAGTTTCCATGTGTCCTTTTCATTGTATTTCCAGTCATGTATGTGATCTTAATGGTAATATTGGACTAATATCACTTATTAGGACAGATTCCCAACTCCAACCACCAAGTATATTTTTCTACAATAATTGGCCTTAGTGGATATTTGTTATACCTCTGCAATTACTCTTAAGATGTTAAAGAAATTCAGGATAGAAACTGAGTCCTTATTATATAGGGGTATGCCATAGAATTATGGGATTTTGCATAGTTTGCGAATAATGACTGCTCCCTCCTAACTGCTATGTCAGCTAACCATCATCAGTTCACTATTACATAATCATATAAATTCTCTGCATCCAACTGGTAGCTGGTTCATGTGTGGTGGGCATAAGGAAATACTTTAATTCACTCAAGACTCCCATGTTTACTTTCTTTCTAAATATCATACCATCAATCACTTAATTTTTCATGCATTACCATAATAATACTTCACGTCTTTGTAGGTTTCAGCTGGACAGTCATTGTGTTTGTTGGGACAATGCCCTACATATTTATCATGGCTACCATCCTCAATATTGCTTCTGCAGCATGGAAGGAAAATTGTTTCTCCACCTCTATCTTCAACTTGACTACTAGCACCATTTTCTATGGAACCCTGTCAAACATGTACCTAAAAAAAATTTGTAGAAGAATTATGAAATTAGCATCTATATTTTAAGGCATTGTTTTAGTTTTGCTGAGCATTCAGATATTCCATTTGAGAAATAAGGAGGTAAAAGAATGTATAAAGTTGACGGGTCTAAAGTTCTTTCTATATGAGACTAAATTGTTCAAATTTAGTCCATCAACAAATACAGTTTTATACATTTTTTATCATTTCTTTATTTAAACACCATGATTACAAACATAATTGTAGTTGGGTTTCAGTCATTACAAGAACACCTCCCTTCACCATGCAACTTTCCCATCACCAACTACGCTGAGAACTATCATAATAATGTTAGTGAGTGAGGGATATAGAAGGCCTGTCTCAAATACAGGCAGGGGGTGGGGAGGAAAGAGATGGGGGCATTTTAACACTATAGTGTTGGGGACTGTGACTTGTTTGAGGTTATTTTGCTATACTTTCTGCCTTAGTTCAGCCTTTCACCTAAAGGCTACGTGCAGTCTTGCTGTAAGTTCTTGGGCCAAAGAGAAAGGAATGTGCAGCTGCAAAGTATAATTAATCTTGTAGCCCGGAGGAGAGCAACACGGCCCGGTACCATTCCCAGAAATGAGGTCTTACTCCCTCAACTACATTCCGGAGTCAACAAGGCAGTTATTATGTGTATATGTTACATTGTCTGTACAAAATTATTTCTGTAAGAACTTTGCCCCCACCTTATATCTGTTAAAAGTTTAGAAATGCAGCTAGAAGGTCACAAGATGTTTCCATGGATACTGCAAGAAGTATTGCCCACTTGCCTTATTTGGAATAATGAAGTAATTTTCATGCCAAAAGAATGATTGACATTGCCTTTTGCCTGCCTCCTTCACCTTCCCTATATAAAGAGGTGCTGGACCTCAATAAACGCCTTTGAACAGAGTTTATGTCTTGGGCCATTTATTATTAACCTCTCTCAGATTTTTTACAGGTGTGGTTGAACTTCTGCTCTACAAAATAAAGGTGCGGTTGTCCCAAAGCCTCCCCAGCCGATCCCCGCTGGCCGGGCCCCTCCGGGGGGCTTCAGGACCCCGCACTATAGTTTAAACATTATAATTTTTTTCTAAAGTATACAGTATGTTCATATCTTAAACTAATGATACCTCTCTTATTTATTTTATTTTATTTTGGTTTCTTTAGGGGGCATTCTTGGCAGTGTTCATGAATAAATTTTGAATCTTCGTCAAGAGTAATTCCTAAAGGAACTATATACCTGGGTCTATCACATGCAAGTCAAGTGCCTTACCAACTGTATTATTTCTACAACTCTGTCATTTCTTTTAATAGATTGGGTCTTAAAATATTAGCAGCATTTTACAAATATTTTCTGGGTCAAAACAAAGAAAATCCATTTCCCAGAGATTGTGATACTGTACCAGTTGTGAAGTTGCTGACTAATGGGTATTAAAGTACTGGTGGAGATCACTACATCCTTAAGTCTAATTACACAGGAAATGCGATACCATCCTTCTTGCTGGTTGACAGTTAACTCTCATTGCTCCCTAATTAAGGTATGATTCATGCTGACACCCAGGGAGATGAAGGTTCTACGCCCTCGGCATTGGATTCCCAGTACTCATCATATTCTTAGCACATTTTAGCTAGTAATAAATAGATGTTGAATAAATAGATGAATAACAAAAGCCAAAAATCACATCAGCAATTAGATACAGCACTCTCACAACAGTTAAGCAAACCATCAAAGTTGTTGTTGGGTTGAAAAGTTGAAAAGTTTTAAGGAGTCACCTTGGATAGAAGATAAAAAAAATCTTACATGAAAAGTTTTCGGGGCTCGGAAGGTGGCCCAAGAGGTAAGGTGTCTGCCTTGCAAGCGCTAGCGTAGGACAGACCGCGGTTCGATCCCCAACAAGCCAGGGGTGATTTCTGAGCGCATAGCCAGGAGTAATCCCTGAGCGTGAAATGGGTGTGGCCAAAAAAAAAGTTTTCAAATGAACATCTATGGCCCATATTAATTTTATAAAGCAGCGGCCGGAGAGATAGCATGGAGGTAAAGCGTTTGCCTTTCATGCAGGAGGTCATCAGTTCGAATACCGGCATCCCGTATGGTCCCCCGTGCCTGCCAGGAGCAATTTCTGAGCCTGGAGCTAGGAATAACCCCTGAGCACTGTCGGGTGTGACCCAAAAAACACAAAAAATTTATAAAGCAAATAAAATTAATATGAAAATGTCAAAAATCATGAACACAAGGACTGGAGTGGTGGTGCAGAGATAGGGTGTTTGCCTTGCACACAGCAGACATAGGAGGGACCGTAGATCTATCCTCGTCCCATACGGTTCCCCCAAGCCAGGAGTGATTTCTGAGCGCATAGCCAGGAGTAACCCCTAAGCATCAACGTGTGTAGCT
Organism: Suncus etruscus; assembly: GCF_024139225.1. Taxonomy (NCBI): domain Eukaryota; kingdom Metazoa; phylum Chordata; class Mammalia; order Eulipotyphla; family Soricidae; genus Suncus; species Suncus etruscus. The sequence continues at coordinate 100,714,691 of NC_064856.1, forward strand.
CAAAAACCAAAACAACAATAAAAAAATCATGAACACAGACATGGAGAGTATGTGAAGTAATTGAAAGCTTTTTATTTTTTATGTGGGTTTTTTTTGTTTTGTTTTAAATAATTTTTATTGTGACCAATGTGAATTACAAGTCCTTCACAGTTATACTTAAGGTACCTAGTGACAGTGAATAATGGCCATTCCCACCACCAGTGCTATCCTCCCTCCACCCCTGACACCAGCATGCGTCCCATACCTCCCCCTATTGCCCCCTGGACTGCTAGTGTAACAGGTCCCCTTTGTGTATGACTTGTAGACTGGCTATCTACTTTGGGTCTGGTGTTTAGGTCTGATCATTTTTTATTTCCACTCAATGTTCATGTGACTGTTTGCTGCTGGTACCATCCACTTTTTTTGTGTCCTCAATTTATGAGGCAGAACAAGATGCTTCAATCTGTGGTTTAAAAGCTTTTTTATTGCTGTGGAAACATAAAATAGTAAAGTCACTTTGGGAAGACACTGTGACAACTTTTTATAAAGCTAAACATGCTTTTCTCGTACAATAAGGCAATCACATTGCTTAGTATTTGCACAATGGAGTTTTGGGCAACTCCATTATCTAAAGAGAGTTTGATAACCTACGTAAGAGCAATACACAGATGTTTATACCAGATTTTACTTACTTAGGTCAAGTGCATTGTGTATATATATAAGTATATGTGACAGAATGCATATGAGAATTTTTTGAAATTTTTCAGCTTGTAGGAAGTTACCTGCACTAGAGAGAGGGGAGACATTCAAACCAGAGGGAGAAGTATGTTCAAGAAATTGTGGGGGGATATTTATACTTTGGTGGTTGATGTGGTGCAATAGCATACATTTTGTAGTGCTGTACAATCATAACTGTAAAACATAATACAGTCTTACAAACCAGTCACCTAAAAATATTGGCTGTATTTCTTATATAATAAACCCTACTTTCATCTTTGCTCAAAAAGACACTTCCATTTCTGTAATGGTAAAGTAATATATCCTGCAGCTTCTACCCAGTCATCTGTCAATGCGCATTTAGATTGATTCTGTTTTCACTGTTTTTAGTAATGAGTGTAGGGGTGAAAATATCCTGTTGAATTAATATTATCATCTTCATATTAACTCCTAGAAATACTAACCAAAGGGCAGATGAAGAGGCAAATTTAGATGAGGAGAAATGCAAGGCAAAGGAACTGTTCAAAAAGGTCATATTTGTGGAAAGGGCCAACTGTGGGGGAAAAAGAACAACAACATAGCAATTAAAAATATATAAAAATATAAAAGTAAAATAAATACATATATACCCACCCAACAACAGAGCCCCAAAGTAGAAGCAACGATGACAGAACTGAAAGAATGAAGAAACCCACAGTAATATAGATGACAATGCCTACTTTCAACAATGGTAGAAATGGTTCGGAAGTCCCTTGTCGAAACTAAAGTCTTGAACAATACTGTAAGATGACTAGACCAGTTGCACTGGTGAAGGGGGGTGTTCTTTACGTGACTGTAATCATACAACTATAATCATATTTGTAATCACGGTGTTTAAATAAAGATAATTATAAAAAAAGATAACTAGACCAGAAAGACATGCATAGAACTTTACTTCCTCAAACAACAAGCATATATATGTCAAGTTGTACACAACAAACATATTTAATTATTTCTCAAAAACCTAGAATATTATCCATTACAAATAATAGAATTCAGCGAGGTGGTTGGGATTTTAATTACGCTGAAGAAATAAATTTAAAAATTTATTTAAAATTTAAAACAACAAACTAGATAGACTATAATTAAATTTCTATTTGGGCAGGTCTAATAATAAATATAGAAAGAAACTTTCAATATGTTTTCAAGAGTCTATAAAAGGCAGACTTTGCAAATCAAAATATGCTTTCATTTCTTTGACAATTGTTCATCTGTTAATATGTAAAAATGACATGAACCCAATAAACAATAGAGAAATATAATAGATCATTGCAAACTGGTTCTGTACTTCATATGTAAGAAAATGACAAGAGTTCATAAAATGTAAGGGTGTAAAGGTAATAAATAAGGCAGCAATTTTGTCAACTATTAAGAAATTATAAAACTATAAAATTCTATAGTACTAGAATATTGGTAGAAAAATAAATACAGCAAAT